>NC_092288.1:20237970-20267557 GCF_036320965.1 Panulirus ornatus | reverse complement strand
TAATATATATATATATATATATATATATATATATTATATATTATATATATATATTATATATTTATATATATATATTATATATATATATATATATACGTGGGAAGTATTCTTTCTCCCCTATCCCAGGGGAAATATATATATATATTATATATATATTATATATATATTATATTTATTTATATATATATATTATATTTATTTATATATATTATATATTATTTATATATATATATATATATATATATATATATCTATATTATTATCATTATTATTTTGGTTTGCCGCTGTCTCCCGTGTTATTGAGGTGGCGCAAGGAAACAGTCGAAAGAATGGCCCAACCCGCCCACATAAACATGCATATACATACACGTCTACACACGCAAATATACATACCTATACATCTCAATGTACTCATATAAATACACATACAGACATATACATATATACACATGTACATAATTCATACTGTCTGCCTTTATTTGTTCCCATCGCCACCTCGCCACACATGGAATAACATCCCCCTCCCCCTTCATGTGTGCGAGGTAACGCTAGGAAAAGACAGCAAAGGCACCATTCGTTCACACTCAGTCTCTAGCTGTCATGTAATAATGCACCGAAACCACAGCTCCCTTTCCACATCCAGGCCCCACACAACTTTCGATGGTGTACCCCAGACGCTTCATATTCCCTGGTTCAATCCATTGACCAGCAGTCGACCCCGGTTATAACCACTCGTTCCATTCAATGTCCTATTCTTGAATGCCTTTCACCCTCTTGCATGTTCAGGCCCCGATCACTCAAAATCTTTTTCACTCCATCTTTCCACCTCCAATTTGGTCTCCCACTTCTCCTCCACTTCCTTCCATCTCTGACACATATACCCTCTTGGTCAATCTTTCCTCACTCATTCTCTCCATGTGACCATACCATTTCAAAACACCCTCTTCTGCTCTCTCAGCCACACTCTTTTTATTTCCACATATCTGTCTTATCCTTGCATTACTAACTCGATCAAACCACCTCACACCACATATTGTCCTCAAACATCTCATTCCAGCACATCCACCCCCCTGCGCACAACTCTATCCATAGATAACGCCTCGCAACCATACAACATTGTTGGAACCACTATTCCTTCAAATATACCCATTTTTGCTTTCCGAGATAATGTTCTCGACTTCCATCAAAGGCTCCCAGAATTTTCGCCCCCTCCCACACCCTATGATTCACTTCCGCTTCCATGGTTCCATCCGCTGCCAGATCTAGTCCCAGATATCTAAAACACTTTACTTCCTCCAGTTTTTCTCCATTCAAACTTACCTCCCAATTGACTTGACCCTCAACCCTACTGTACCTAATACCATGCTCTTATTCACATTTACTCTTAACTTTCTTCTTTCACACACTTTACCAAACTCAGTCACCAGCTTCTGCAGTTTCTTACATGAATCAACAACCAGCGCTGTATCATCAGCGAACAACAATTGACTCACTTCCCAAGCTCTCTCATCCAAAAGAGACTTCATACTTACCCCTCTTTCCAAAACTCTTGCATTCACCTCCCTAACAACCCCGTCCATAAACAAATTAAACAACCATGGAGACATCTCACACCCCTGCCGCAAACCCATATTCACTGAGAACCAATCACTTTCCTCTTCCTACACGTACACATGCTTTACATCCTCGATAAAAACTTTTCGCTGCTTCTAACAACTTGCCTCCCACAACATAAATTCTTAAAACGTTCTACAGAGCATCTCTATCAACTCAAACATCTCATTTCCAGCACATCCATCCTCCTGCGCCCAACTCTATACATAGCCCACGCCTCGCAACCATACAACATTGTTGGAACCACTATTCCTTCAAACATACCCATTTTTGCTTTCCGAGATAATGTTCTCTACTTCCACACATTCTTCAAGGCTCCCAAAATTTTCGCCCCCTTCCCCACCCTATGATACACTTCCGCTTCCATGGTTCCATCCGCTGCCAGGTCCACTCCCAGATATCTAAAACACTTTACTTCCTCCAGGTTTTCTCCATTCAAACTTAAACTCCAATTTTACTTGACCCTCAACCCTACTGTACCTAATACCATGCTCTTATTCACATTTACTCTTAACTTTCTTCTTTCACACACTTTACCAAACTCAGTCACCAGCTTCTGCATTTTCTCACATGAATCAGCCACCAGCACTGTATCATCAGCGAACAACAACTGGCTCACTTCCCAAGCTCTCTCATCACCAACAGACTTCATACTTGCCCCTATTTCCAAAACTCTTGGATTCACCTCCCTAACAACCCCATCCATAAACAAATTAAACAACCATGGAGACATCACAAACCCCTGCCGCAAACCTACATTCACTGAGAACCAATCACTTTCCTCTCTTCCTACACGTACACATGCCTTACATCCTCGATAAAAACTTTTCACTGCTTCTAACAACTTGCCTCCCACACCATATATTCTTAATACCTTCCACAGAGCATCTCTATCAACTCTATCATATGCCTTCTCCAGATCCATAAATGCTACATACAAATCCATTTGTTTTTCTAAGTATTTCTCACATACATTCTTCAAAGCAAACACCGGATCCACACATCCTCTACCACTTCTGAAACCACACTGCTCTTCCCCAATCTGATGCTCTGTACATGTCTTCACCCTCTCAATCAATACCATCCCATATAATTTTCCAGGAATACTCAACAAACTTATACCTCTGTAAATTGAGCACTCACTTTTATCCCCTTTTACTTTGTACAATGGCACTATGCAAGCAATCCGCCAATCCTCAGGCACCTCACCATGAGTCATATATACATTAAATAACCTTATCAAGCATTCAACAATACAGTCACCCACTTTTTTTAAATAAATTCCCACTGGAATACCATGTAAACCCACCACCTTGCCGGCTTTCATCTTCCGCAGAGCTTTTATTACCTCTTCTCTGTTTACCAAATCATTCTCCCTAGCCCTCTCACTTTGCACACCTCCTTGAGTAAAACACCCTATATATGCCACTCTATCAACAAACACATTAAACAAACCTTCAAAATACTCCATCTCCTTCTCACATCACCACTACTTGTTATGACCTCCCCATTAGCCCCCTTCACTGAAGTTCCCATTTCTTCCATTGTCTTACGCACTTTATTTACCTCCTTCCAAAACATCTTTCATTTTCCCTACAATTTAATGATACTCTCTCACCCCAACTCTCATTTGCCCTCTTTTTCTCCTCTTGTACCTTTCACTTGACCACCTGTCTCTTTCTTTTATACATCTCCCACTCATTTGCATTATTTCCATGCAAATATCATGTAAATGCCCCTCTCTTCTCTTTCACTAATAATCCTAGTTCTTTATCCCACCACTCACTACCTTTTCTAATCTGCCCACCTCCAACGTTTCACATACCACAAGCATGTTTTGCGCAAAGCCATCACTGCTTCCCTAAATACATCCCGTTCCTCCCCCACTCCCCTTATCTACTCTCTTCTCGCCTTTTTCCATTCTGTACTCAGTCTCTCCTGGTACATTGTCACACAAGACCCCTTCCCAAGCTCACTTACTCTCACCACTCTCTTCACCCGAACATTCTCTCTTCTTCTCTGAAAACCTCTACAAATCTTCACCTTGGCCTACACAAGATAATTATCAGACATCCCTCCAGTTGCCCCTCTCAGCACGTTAACATCCAGAAGTCTGTCTTTCGCGCGCCTATCAATTAACACGTAATGCAACAACGCTCTCTGGCCATCTCTGCTACTTACTTACGTATACTTATGTAGATCTCTCTTTTTGAACCAGGTATTCCCAATCACCAGTCCTTTTTCAGCACATAAATCTACAATCTCTTCACCATTTCCATTTACATCACTGAACACCCCATGTACACCAATTGTTCCCTCAACTGCCACATTACTCACCTTTGCATTCAAATCACCCATCCCTATAACCCGGTCTCGTGCATCAAAACTACTAACATTCATTCAGCAGCTCCCAAAACACATACCTCTTATGATCTTTCTTTTCATGCCCAGGTGTATATTCACCAAGAATCACCCATCTCTGTCCATCCACTTTTAGTTTCACCCATATCAATCTAGAGTTTACTTTGTTACACTCTATCACGTACTTCCACCACTCATGTTTCAAAAGTATTGCTACTCCCTCCTTTGCTCTTGTCCTCTCACTTTACTCCCAAGACATTCACAAAGCACTCTTCCCCTTTACCCTTGAGATTCGTTTCACTCAGAGACAAAACATCCAGGTTCCCTTCCTAAAACATACTACCTATGTCTCTTTTTTTTCTCATCTTGGTTACATCCACACACATTTAGACACCCCAATCTGAGCCTTCTAGGAGAATGAGCAGTCCCCACGTGACTCTTGTGTTTCCCCTTTTAGAAAGATAAACTACCCGGAGGGGAGGGTATATACATACACGTCCACATACGCAAACATACATACCTATACATCTCAACGTATACATATACATACACACACAGACATATACATATACACACATGTACACAATTCATACTGTCTGCCTTTATTCATTCCCTTCGCCACCCAGGCGGACATGAAATAACACCCCCCCCCCTCATGTGCACGAGGTAGCGCTAGGAAAAGACAATAAAGGCCACATTCATTCACACTCACTCTCTAGCTGTCATGTAGTAATGCACAGAAAGCACAGCTCCCTTTCCACATCCAGGTCCCCAGAGAACTTTCGATGGCTTACCCCAGACGCTTCACATGCCCTCGTTCAATCCATTGACAGCACGTCGACCCCTGTATACCACATCGTTGAAATTCACTCTATTCCTTGCCTGCCTCTCACCCTCCTTCATATTCAGGCCCCGATCACTCAAAATCTTTTTCACTCCATCTTTCCACCTCTAATTTGGTCTCCCACTTCTCCTCCTTCCTTCCATCTCTGACACATATATCCTCTTGGCCAATCTTTCCTCACTCATTCTCTCCATGTGACCAAACCATTTCAAAACACCCTCTTCTGCTCTCTCAACCACACTCTTTTTACATACATTAAATACCTTACTAACTAGTCAACAATACAGTCACCCACTTTTTCAATAAATTCCACTGCAATACCATCCAAAGCCGCTGTCTTGACGGCTTTCATCTTTCGTAAAGATTTTAATACCTTTTCTCTGTTTACCAAATCATTCTCCCTAACCCTCTCACTTTGCACACCACCTCGACCAAAACACCCGATATCTGCCACTCTATCATCAAACACATTCAACAAACCCTCAAAATACTCACTCCATCTCCTCACATCACCACTACTTGTTATCAACTCCCCATTAGCCCCCTTCACTGAAGTCCCCATTTGTTCCCTCGTCTTACGCACTTTATTTACCTCCTTCCAAAACGTCTTTTTATTCTCCCTAAAATTTAATGATACTCTCTCATCCCAACTCTCATTTGCCCTCTTTTCACCTCTTGCACCTTTTTCTTGACCTCCTGCCTCTTTCTTTTATACATCTCCCACTCATTTGCATTATATCCATGCAAAAATCGTCCAAATGCCTCTCTCTTCTCTTTCACTAATAATCTTACTTCTTCATCCCACCACTCACTACCCTTTTCCAATCTGCCCACCTCCCACGCTTCTCATGCCACAAGCATCTTTTGCGCAAACCATCACTGCTTCCCTAAATACATACCATATCTCCCCCACTCCCCTTACGTCCTATTTTTTCACCTTTTTCCATTCTGTACTCAGTCTCTCCTGGTACTTCCTCACACAAGTCTCCTTCCCAAGCTCACTTACTCTCACCACTCTCTTCACCCCAAGATTCTCTCTTCTTTTCTTAAACCTCTACAAATCTTCACCTTCGCCTCCACAAGATAATGATCAAACATCCCTCCAGTTCCACCTCTCAGCACGTTAACATCCAAAAGTCTCTCTTTCGCGCTCTTATCAATCAACACGTAATCCAATAACGATCTCTGGCCACCTCTCCTACTTCCATATGTATACTTATGTATACCTCTCTTTTTAAACCAGGTATTTCCAATCACCAGTCCTTTTTCAGCACATAAATCTATAAGCTCTTCACCATTTACATTTACAACACTGAATATCCTATGTACACCAATTATTCCCTCAACTGCCATATTACTCACCGTTGCATTCAAATCACCCATCACTATAACCCGGTGTCCTGCATCAAAACTTCCAACACACTCACTCAGCAGCTCCCAAAACACTTGCCTCTTATTGTCTTTCTTTTCATGCCAGTGGCATATGCACCAATAATCATCCATATCTCTCCATCCACTTTTAGTTTTACCCATATCAATCTAGAGTTAACTTTCTTACACTCTATCACATACTCCCACCACTCCTGTTTTAGGGGTATTGCTACTTCTTCCCTTGCTTTTGTCCTGTCACCAACCTCCGACTTTACTCCCAAAACATTCCTAAACCACTCTTCCCCTTTACTCCTGAGCTTGGTTGCACTCAGAGCCAAAACATCCAGGTTCCTTTCCTCAAACATTTCTTGGCTAGACACACTGACGCCCATTGACCTGGTTGCCGCTCAGCTACTAGAGATCTAGGTAAGACCATGTGTTACACACTTAAGTGAGCTTTCAGCACCAGAGAGCAAGGTGCCCCGTGCAATTGAAAATTAATATCTTTATTTACTATTAGCATTTGTGTTACAATGCATACCACATTATTTCTGATACTGTGAGTAGTTAAATATCTAACATCGAGTAAACGTCCGTGGACCCATGCATAATGATTCCGTTAGTAGTGTTGCAACGAGTTAGATATCAAGATTCCCATCACTGCGTGCCCATGTGTACCTATGTCATTCTACTTAGGTATTAAATGTCAGAAGATTATTGGCTTTTCCTTAGCCCAGAGAAAAGCGAGTAGTCAAAGTATGTTTGGTACTCCATTGGCCTAGTTCGGTCATTAATGTCTGAACTATGGCGTTTTACTCAAACCATGAATATGGGCCCCATAGTGATCTCATTTGAATACCAACTATAAAATGATAATCTTTAGTAAGTACTACTAGCAATAATAACGCAACGATAGTATTCTTTACGTTTTTGTTTTGTATCTATTTTATCCTATCTTGTTTTTTCTTTCTCTGTCCACTCCGGCCGCCTTACTACATTTGATGTTATACAAGGATTTCTCTACCTTTTCTGCATTTACCACCACTTCTGCGTTCACTCTCCGTGACTCTATCACTTTATCAACCGCCCCGACCCAAAAACCCCTCATTTGTCACCCTATATTCAAACATATTCAATAGTCCTTTGAGAAACCCACTCCAGTCTCCTCCTCACTTCACTTTCTGTTGGCGCTTTCTCTTTTTCCCCTTTCACCAACGTTCCTATTTGTTCTTTTTCACAATTAATTTGTCTCCTTTCAAATTTTTTTTTTCATATCTAAATTGTACTGATACTTTGTTACCCCAACCACAATTTACTTCCTTTTTCAACCCTTCAACCTTTCTCTTGCCCTTTTGTCACTTTTTCTCATCCGTCCCCGAATCATTTGTACTATTTCTCTGTAAGTAGCACCCAAACGACTCTTTTTTCTCTCTCACTACCAGTTTGACTCCATCCTACCACTCATTACTCTTTCAGATCTGCCCACGTCCCACCCTATGCATGTCACATGTATATCTCGCACATTCCATCACTGCTTTCCAGAATATCTTCCATTCCTCATCCACGCCCTTTGCTTCATTACCTTGTGCCATTGTACACTCGATCTTTGCTGGTATTTCTTCACACAAGTCTCTCAAGTTTATTTACTCTGATCACTCTCTTCTCTCCGACATTGTTTCCTCTTTTTCGAAAACCTTTCAAATTCTTTATCCTCGTTTCCACAAAATAATGGTCAGACATCCTACCAGCGGCCCCTATCAGCAAATTTATATCCAAAAGTCTCTCTTTCACACGCTTATCAGTCAATAAGTAATCGCTGACTGTCTCTCCTACTCACGTACTTGTACTTGGGTATGTCCCTCTTTTAAAATGAGGTATTCCAAATATCATATCCTTTTCACCAAACATCCCCACAAGTTCTTCAACATTTCCATTCATAATACTGAATATTCCATAACCCCCAGTTATGCCTCAACTGCCACATTACTCATCTATGCATTAAAATCACTCATTACTAACACCCGGTCTCTTGCATCAAACCTGCTGACACACTCATCCGGCTTGCTTGCCTCTCATGATCTTTCTTGTCATGGCCAGGTGTATATGTACTAATAATCACACATCTCTCGATTTCTACTTTCATTTTTATTAACATATATCTAGAACATATTTCCTTGTGTTCTTTCACTCACGCCCACAACTCCTGATTCAAGAGTAGAGCTACTCCTTCCTTAGCTTTTGTCCTCTCACTAACCCCTGGCATTACTCATGAGACATTTACAAAATATTCTTCCCCTTTACTCTTGAGTCTTTGTTTCACTTAAAGCTAGAACATCCAAGTCTCTTTCCTCAAACATCCTAAATATCTCTCCCTTCTTTTTATCTTTGGTACATCCATACTCATTTAGACACCCCAGCATGAGCTCTTGAGATGGATGAACACTCTCCGCCTGTTTCATCTTTTTGGAACTGAAATACAAGAAAGGGAGGAAGGAGTTTTAACCTCCCCGCTCCCTTTCGTGGCCTTCTACGACACGTAGAGAATACGGATGTAGATTTTTTTCCACTTCACCCTCATATCAATCCTAGCCTGAACCAGGTCCCTATTTCATCGACCAACCGCTAGGGGTTTACTATGGATCATCTGCCGCAACCAGGATTCGAGGCTTTGCGCTCGACCATGGGTGGCCCGTGACTGAGTCACTATTAGGATTCTGATCAGTACACCATGGAAGTCCATGCTGCTAGTTGCTATTCGTTCCCTTGTATCCTGACTACATCCAACATTTCTCCAGTGTTGACTCTTCAACCTCGATGTTTCTGCTTTCTGCTTATTTTAACAATATTCCTCCTATCCTTTCATTTTCCTAAAAGAATCGAACTTACACATGAGATCATATATATCCCTAATGGATTTGTCTCTGAGAGCGCATATTATCATCTCTACAGCTTCATTTGATAACTTGTGTACCTGTGCGCCATTGTCCCTAGGTCTCATTCTTGATGCATCAGTGTTTAAGGTCTAGTTCTATTCGACAGTCCAAGAAACTGATTCTGCTCCCCATATCCACCCATTATCATAGATAATTATCTCTGTAATGTGTGAACATCCAGAAAAAAAGACCTTTCTGTTTTTTCATTAACTTTTCCTTGATCTCGACCGATTTGACTTTGTGCTTGTGATCTATCTCTTTATTTTTCTACTCAGTAGTATCCTCTCCCACCTGGTGACATTTTTCATGATTAATGATTTAAACCCTCCATTCGATTTCTTCGTGCTCTAATTGTGGTAACTTCTAACCCTGTTTATCGATGACGTAAATTAATTTCCCCAATCTCACGGTTTGAGATGACATATATTGATTTTTCACAGAGCATGGATCCACACTTTTAACACCCTCATTTTCTAGTCTTGTTTTGGATCTAGTAACCCCTGAATGATATTGATGCTTTCTCTTGCTTGAATCCATTTTTGCTTGGAAATTTGATTTTTTTTCTTTTTTCGTGTGTGTGTGTGTGTGTGTGTGTGCGTATGCGCACGCCCTTGTGAGTAACTACCAGTTTGTAATTATCTGTACTGAGAATGGGTTCTACACTCATGGGGCACCTTCTCTTATGCTCTCCCTACTATCATAGCTTCTGTGCCCCATCCACATTCACAGTTTCATCATTCAGTTAACGCCTTTCATCTATTACTCTTGTGCTATAAGAATATTCTGCCATCCCTATGAAGTGATTGTTTTACTGCTTTGAATACCATCGTGATTGCTTTTCCACTATTTTGATTGTATATCTATTGTGGTTTATTGAAATTCTTTGGAAGATTATATGGTGTCAACACTACCATGCACTTCCTCTCGTCAGATATTTTCGAATGGGCCATCTTTCACTAATTCTTGAAACTTAGGGCTACATTTTATTAGTGCGACAATGTTTCCCTCCTTTCCTTTCTCTTTCTCTTCTTACCATCATGTACCCCATCTGGGCCGAACAAGAGCAATCTTATTTCTTTAGTACCCTTTGTTTCCACATATCCGATACATCAGGTGCACTTTTCCTTATACAATCCTTGAATTCCAGCCTTTTTCCATTAACAGTTGCATACTTATTCTAGTCTGCCATTATCATCTTCTGCAACTCCTACCCACACCGTGGTGCTGCCGGGCCTGCTCCGTACTCTTCCCTTGCTTGGTGTCTCCAATTATTTGTCTTGCCCTCTGATTGTATTCTTTATTTTTCTTCCTTCCTCCTTTTTTCTATCACTTTTTTGTTTCTCTCCCTAAGTATCTCCTGACTGGATTAACTCTATGTGACTATAGCTAGTTGTCACTTTATGTCTTGGTTATATCCACTAATATTCTTTCTTTGATATTGAAATTGCGTCCAATAAGCATTTCTTCTTTCTTCCTACTTACTGCCTTATCTTGTGTGTGATCTTCTAAGCCAAAGATAATCAGTGATTTGCGTCTGTCGATCACTTGCTTTGCTAATCTTCCTAGTTTGGGTGCCACTCACTTTTCAGCCAGTGAATTCAGTGTTGTATTATCTCCTTCTGTTGTGTCTCTCATTTCCTCTAAAACTCCTGATTACTCTCACTCCAAGAGTTTACATTTCTCTTTCCACAGTTTCATTTAATTTTTCGTTTTCATCTGTTCATATGGCCCAAAGTCTGTTTCTCTATATCAGTCTGACCTCTTTGATTTTCAGTGAATTTACTTTTTTTCCTCTGAGTGTGTACCTGACATTACCATCTCCTATCATTGACTATTTCTTACACCCCTAAACTCCTCTTTCATGACCTATTTTATGGTCTTTAACACTAGGATACTGTTCTTTGTTCTATCAGACCTGATACTTCTCGAAGTTTGTTTGTCGTACGGGGCTCATATAAGTGTATGACCACGAGGGTCCATCTACTTTCAGTTTTTGTTCAGACATCGCCGAGGGTGGCCGCGCCACTGTGTTCGTAATCTTTATTTGTATCTTATGGTGTTTGGGTCCGACAGGGCCATGGATAACCCACAGATCCTGGTAATGCAGGGAATCTCTTCTTCTGTCAACAAAAAGCCAGTGGTTTAGAGAATGGATATTAAGTCCTAATAATCTGCTGTGTCGATAAAAAACATTAAACTTTTTCATATTACTTTTCTACATTCTCTTTTGCTTTTCTACAATATTACTTCAGTTTATATTTTCCATACTTTTTATATCTGAATAAGGCAAAGTAAGGAGTAAAGTTCATGTACTTTTTTGATTTCATTAAATATCAATTAGAATTTTTTTCCAAACCGGATCTGTTGGACCCTGAGGGTAGCAAATCGTTCTACATTACTGACGGTAGGATTTTAAGGTTAACATGATATCGAAGCTCCTGTATTTCCTTCTCTAACAGTATTTACTTGTTTCTTAATTACTTCAAACAGCTTCAGTAAACTACTAACCTATGGTGTTTCATGCTTGGTGTCTTCCTTATCTTTCCTTCTTCTTGTCGATCTATTCAGAATTGCTTGGTTCTGCTGCCTCTTCATGTCTGATTCCATTTCTACAGATCTTAACTTCATCCCCCATATAGAAAACAACAGCGTTTTATCTTGCCTGCATATAGTTTAGATCGAAGAAGTGTTTTGAATGTTCAGCTGAAAGTGTTGCCTTGTGGTTAGGAATGTTGTACTCACTATCTTTACGTTATTGTACTATCTATCTTTACTGACAGTTATTGTACTCTATATTCACTAACAGTTATTGTACTCTCTATCCTTATCAACAGTTACGCTTCTTTATAATTCTTGAGCACATTTGTTTGCTCTTCCTACGTCAGTCACCTGAGCATTCAGTCTGAGTCTGAGGTTTTCCAAACCGTAATTTTTACCAGACTCCCAGAACGGGTACAATCAGACGTAAACATAAATGATATATCATTCAGGGACAGCTTCACACTTCACCCAATCCTCTTGTTTGTACATAATAGGCATATAGTCCACTGAAATCTTCTCTTCACTAGCACCAGCGTGTGTGTGTATGTGTGTGTGTGTGTGTGTGTGTGTGTGTGTGTGTGTGTGTGTGTGTGTGTGTGTGTGTGTGTACAACTGCTTGTAGTCGTAGTCGAAGGATTTAAAAGAAATCTTTTTTTATCAACAATAAAGTCTATGACAGCCTATGGTAGTGTTTTCATAAGTAGTGGCCAGAACGTTTTACATAATTCTGGTGGCTGAAACGTTTTACATCGTGGTAGTGGCTGAAATGCTTTGCATTGTTTCTAGCTAGAAATCCGTCAGTTTAGTGATATACAAAAAATGTAACACTCAACTCTTCGTGAGTAGTGTAGAGAGTGTATAACCTTCATGGAGGATGTTGTATAACATTCAGGGCGGTCTCCACTGTTAGGCCTCGTCCTGCCTCGAGCTTAATACAAGCCGAAAAAACCTGCTGACTCGCAGTTCCCATATCTATGGCTAATGAGCTGGGCTAAGCAGTATATCATATTCGCTCGGCCACTACCGTCGTACGTCCTCGTGCGTATCTGAATGGTCTAGGCTAAGAACTAGAGGTTATACTGAATAGCCTAAAGTTATCATGGTATCGAAATCTTGGATACATATGTCTTGATACTATACCACAATAAAGGACATAAAACAGAGTTCATCTTAATCATCTTAATCTAAGATTTCAGAATAGTCTTAACACTACAGTCACTAACATCAAGTTTAACCTAACAGAATTATAATATTCATATTGAATTGGTTACTGACGTCACTGAGTTGTTCGTAACATTAGGTGCAACATCGTTCACTTCAGGTCGAGTTTCCCTACAGTGCCAATGGTCAGTGGGCCTTTCATAACTTCTGACCTGTGAACAACTTCAGACGCTGCTATTAGCACTAGTCTGTTTGGCTGTGGAGTGAAACTTCAATAAATATCTTCCTTTTCGCACGTGATTTAAAGTTTGGATGTTGCTGAAGTTAGTAGGAGAATGTTGGTCTCTGTCCCTACTATTTGATGAAGCCATTAAACACTGGTAGATAACTAACTCTCTCTGGAAACACACATAGACATTAACATATAAAACTTCTACTCAGGGCTGGGTCAATACTCGTGAAACAAATTCACAAATATTCTTTTGCAACGATATTGATTAACCTCCACAAAGGGTTGCATTTTCTGAAAATATAAAGTTCTTAACAATGTAATAAATAACCTGAGAGAACAAAGGAAAGTTTAGAATGATCCATATAACTGAATATGAGCTTACTAAGATTACAGCTTATACGTACGAATGATTCACAAATAAAAGGGAAAGGCTTGACTGGATATAGTTTATATATTTCTACCTTTGGACTACTAAAATGTGAAATACTATGCCTTCACACTGGATTATAACTGTTTCTTCAACCTGAATCAGTTAACATCCTTAGGGGGTTTAACCAAAGCTCCAAGTCTGTCTAACGTTTATACGGCTAGTGTAGTCACTAACAATGGAGGCATTAAGATTTGAAAATAACCATGTTGAACATGCAGAGTGGTTGCAACTGTTTGTTATGGTAAGCATTTAGGTCTAGGTGTACGGCCGCTTTCACAACAACATGACACGTGGCAAGGTGGCAGGTGGCAGGAAGGAAGTGGCAAGTGACTCGCGACGCGGTAATTTCAGGCCAAAGTGACAAATGACATGTGGCACGAGTACGATTTCCCTGTTCAGTTCACAGGATGTCATCATCGGGTGATGATGCCGATATGATTGCCCTGATAGGTGTTGTAATCACCAGAATAAAACGTAACAAGAGGTGATGGGTACATCCGTCAATGAGAGACGATGTAGGGATTCACAGTGTTTATGTGGTTATAAGGCAACTAGAGCTGCATCCATAGGAGTTTCAGCAGTTTTACCGTATGCCTAAAGACACTTTTCGTAATCTGATAACCATTGTCAAACCTTCAGTGCAGCGGAAGGATACCAATTACCGAAGATCTGTGAGCGCCAAGGAACGACTACTCATCTTTCTCCACAGACTCCTCGACCGAGGAAGTGTTGTCAAAATGTGGCTGGCGAAAATCCACGAGACTTCAAGATCCGCTACATACATCATAAATCCGCCAGTTTTCTCTTGTATCTCTATTGTTATTCGTATCAATATCATCTTGGTTATTAATGACTTTGGTGTGAAAGCTCCATTAAATATGACACCACTGGACAGAGGTGGCATGTCGTACACTGAAGAAAAACGATCCGGTCCGATCACGGAGTGGCATCCAAATGACACGTGGCACATGCACGTGTCACGCCACTCCTGTGTGAAAGGTTTCATTTGTTTCTAAAGGTTCGTTTTCAAGTGGTATGCCACGTGCGACGTGTCATTTTGGAGTGAAAGCTTCCTATATCATGAAGATGTTTTAGGTTTCATGTCAAGGTGTAGTTGTTAACGTGTCTACTCAAGGTCCTCAGAGTTTCTAAATTGTCTGACTTTATATCTATGTTCTCTCACATGTTGCAGTAGCCTATATGATTCTGTGAACTGTGGTGCCAACTTATAATTCTCTCCTGTAGCACCAAAGTTCTTCACCATTACTTAGTTACCTTCTATAATCTGTCTAGGTCTAGCTAGCCTGTTCTTAAGTTGTGTGAACTGTCGTGTCGCTTCACCTATGCTCTGTCTAATTCGCTGATGTGAACGTTAGTTACAGAACTTATTTTTTTTTTTCACAAATAGTGAGGTAACGTTAAGAACAGAGGAGTGAGCCTTAGAGGGTATATCCACACTTGGCCCACCTCTCCGTTCCTTCTTTTGGAAAATTATAACCGGGAGGGGAGGATTTCCAGTTCTTTACGTAAGAACTTTATCAACTGTGACCAGAATGGGTCATTCAATTGTTTCTCAGCTTGATTATATCTAGGTTAGGCTATTCGTTATCAGGGCTACATTCCGTGACAACGCATCTGCTTCAATGTTTGGTTTTTCAGCTATGTACTCTATAGCTAGATTGAAATCCTGTATAGTCAATGACCATCTAGCAAACCTTTCTGTGGGTCGTCTATTTCGGAATAATCTTACTACGGGTTTGTGATCAGGAAACACATGAACTGGGTAATGGTGGATAAGATCCTTTAAATGCTTCAGTGCCCAAACTATAGCTAAAGCTTCTTGTTCTGTAACAGTGTACTTTTTCTCTATTTTGTTCTGTTTTCTGCGTCCGTAAGCTCTAGGATGTAGTTGTCCCGCTATTCTCTGCAGCAGGGCTGCTCACATCCGTTTCGCACTCTCATCAGTTACTGAAAAGAATGGTTGCTGATAATCAGGATATACTGAAAATAGGTGCAGGCGTGAGCACTTGTTCTGTGTCCATGGTTTATTGCTGGGCTTCCCTCCAATGGAAAGTAACATTCTTCTTTAGTAATTCTGTTAAAGGTGAGGCCATAGTACTAAACCTCTTCACAGAACTCCTGTAGAATCCAGCTAATCCTTCAAAGGATCGAACCTCATTTGCAATCCTAGGTGTGGAAATTGTGCTACAGCTTTTATCTTATTATATGGGGAAACTCCTCAAAATGTTTTATCCTAATGCTTTAAAATTTACATTTTGACAATCTAATTTCAGATTCGCCAATTGGAACTTCTTCAAAGCTTCCTCTAAGTTTCTCAAATGAGTGGGGACGTCCTTACTAATAATTGTAGTATCATCGAGATAGGCATGAGGGTCTGTCCTATTAATTTTCTAGAAATCATTGTTATAAGCTTTGAAAGGTGATGGGCGATGACCGTAGTCCAAAAGGCATCCTTGTGAACTCCCAGTGACCTGTAAGGGTGCTGAATGCAGTCATTAATTTACTGGCATCATCCAGTGGTATCAGCCAAAAACCATGTAACAAATCTTAGGTGAAAAATACCTTATTGTCCCCTTATTGTTGAAGAAGCTCACCTAACACAGGTAAAGGAAATTATCTGGGATAGTAACCTTAACTGCCTATAGTCCATCACAAGTCTCCAAGTCCCATCCTTCTTTGGTACTAAGTGCGGAGTTCCCAGGAGAGCAATCACACCCAGTCGGTAACATCTCATTTACACATTCATCTGCTGTCTGTCTTTGAGAATGAGGGAGTTAATAGGCAAGAACATATATTGCGCGTGTACCTTGTTGTGGGAGTATAGGATGAGATATGCAAGGAGATAATCCTAAAGGTTCCCCTTCTAAAGCCCCTGTATTTCTGTAACCATTCAATAAGTGTTTGTTGCGTTGATTCTACATTACATCATCTTCAGTTATAGGGCGTTGGGAATGTTCCCTCTAAGTAACCTGAGTAGAACAGACTATATCTTCTCTCTTGACTGTTCCAACTTCTCTGATCGGTGCTTGTAATATGGTGAAGTCGATTAGATACGTCCCCTTGGACAAGGGGAGGTCCTGTGTCAAGTCAACTGGCCAGGTAGGACAGAGACCCATCACTCGTCTAGAAAACAGCACAAAAGGATTCCCATTTGTAGAGATGCGACTTTTACATCCTCTCTCGTAAGACTATGGAAAATTAATATCATGTCATGAGTAAGAATCCCCTTCAGTGTCTCAGGATGATAAAAATCTATCTGTCTCGAGTCTCTAGACACAGTCAAATTATTAGGGGAAATTTGCTTGTCCGATCTGGTGAAGTACGAATGACCTTGACGTATCCGTTTTCTCACGGTTTGTGGAGGGGGTACTAAACACAGGTGTGTACGGCAAGTATATTCTTGATGATTCACCACATGAGTTAACATTGGTACCTTACGTCCCTGAACTACTATCGTTCACTCATGTGGCTTGCATTAATCTTATACTCTCAAATGGTAGCCACACACAATAGCAAATATCTAAATTTTACCTGATCAACCATGTAGCATTAGTCTTAGAGTTCTAGGATATTTAACTCTAATGATACTTTTCCTGATATCTGTAATGGCTGTCCGGACACTCAAGTTATACCACAAGTTCCTATGTCTCTTTCTTGTACCGATCCCTCTGGCAGTCTTTCAACGCAATCAAATTTAACCAAGTTGGTTTTGCTCTAGTGTCTTCAAAAAAAGAACTCTATTGCTATCCAACTAAATTTGGCTAAATCAATGGCCTTGTAGTCTCATTAACAACTGAGCTTTGACATTCATCATTTACACACTGATCATCTACATCTGTATGAGGGTTAGCTAGATTTTCTGAATTAAAAGAACTTAGCTATCTGTTGTCAGTTGGTCGTGAGCTTGAGGCTGGCTAAAAGCTTCCCGCGACTCCGGCTGGGGTGATGAAATCTCTCGTACATTGGTAAATCTCCATGAATGCATGCATGCTCGTAGCTGCATGACAGCATTCTCTTGTGTTGTGGGTTATTGATGTATGAGAAGAACAATAGTTATAGGGAAGTCGTGCATTATGCTTGAACAACCAGATCTGTAGTGTCATTTCTGCATGTAGTAATAGCACTGTGGTGGTGTAGGTCTTTAGGTATATGGCTGAGACATGTACATATGTGAAAATGAGGATCTGTTGGTTGTCCCTCGCCTAGGCTGCCCTGTAAAACTATGAGAGTGGGAATATTGTTAAGGATCAGTCGTCGCTCTTACATTATTTTTCACACTTTATGACGGAGTCTTACTATTTGTAGCTATGACTGGGTTCTTATATCCTCCATATTTACATATATGCAAGATAACAGTTCTAATACTCACGTATTTAATACAATCGTCGCACTGTACGTAATTCTGTGTATAACCTCCGGTATGGCGCAATTAATCTCCAAGGCTCGAATGAGGAGCTTACACTTTGATCTCAGTGTTATTGTTTGTCTTACCATTGTCACCGTTCACCTATGACGTACCCGTCATCACCCGCTCTAATCTCTGTCCCAGGTTGGTAGCCCTGTTTACATATGCATTATCATCCTTCTCATGAATAACATCGAACTCTAACATTTCTGTAAATATTGACAACACAACACATTATCTCTCTTTCACACCTAGAGAATTCTCTCCAATTCTTTTTAATTCTTCCCATTTAGTTGTATCTTTAAGTTCTGGTATTTGAGAAAGTTTCTTGTCCCTTCCATGTTTAATGTTTATTTGACTTAGAGCATCCTTAATCAAATCACTATCTGAAAGAGTCTTGCCCTCGTCACAGGCTGTTTTTCTGTATTTGTAAAGCACAACTCTAAATCCTCACAATTTCCCTTAAACTGACTATAGTTATGTTATGCACTAACTTATGGATTACTTATGAAGATGCTTCTGAAGTAGCCATATTATAAACTCTTGATTTTAGTATCATAAGCCTTTATGATGGTACAATATCAAACCACATGACCGGTACGAAAGTTTTCCTAGCTGACGTTGTGTAGACGTCGTGATGACCCTCAGCAGGATGCCGGTGCCACTGTCGTCGTCAGGAGCAAAGTAGCGTTGATGACATCGTCAAGAGTAAAGTAGCGTCGTTCGAAGAGACTGGCGTAGGTAGTTGGCTTGAAGCGTGGTGCGGGTAGCTGCTCCAAGTTTACAGTGACACTTCCCATCGTCCAGAGTTGATTGTAGGAAGCAGGTTGTTAGTACGAACACTCTTTCAACATAATGTCAGTCAGAATAGGAACCACAGCAAACTCCAGCATTCCACGGCGATCCATTAGTATGTTGTCATTTCTTGATTCGATGCTAGAGTTGATCGATCCCGTCGCTGCCACTATAAATGTAACTGCTTGTAATCGTGGTCGAAGAATATAAATAGATCTTCCTTTATCAACAATAAAGTCTATTTCAACAAGGTGGAGTACAGAGGGCTACTGTCCCAAGGAATCTGAAGGAGGAATGACAGCTCAAGTGGCTGCTCGATCCTGGATTGACTGCAAAAACTAGTGGACTTTCTAGTGGTCGAGTTTAAATGTCTAGGACGAAGCTACACGTTCATTAGAATCCTCGTGGTGATAAGAAATTGTAGCCACTTCCTGAGTATCGAGTGCTACCTTATGAGATTATAATTCGCGTCTCCATGCTTTCTGCGAGCGAAAAGCTATAAAATGTGACTCGCAATTCCTACTATCCTAATGCTGGGTAGTTATAAGAAAGCTGTGTGGTGTGTTGGTTTTGTTTTGTTGTTGGTAATATTTAGTTTTGGTGATTTGAATGGAAAAAGGAGGAGTGGTTTGATTTGGTACTGCACGGATGAACCTGAACGATGGTATAGTGGGGGGGGAATCGGCCTGAGAGTGGAAGTCGGACTATTCGAAAAGGTGTTTGAAGGAATAGTGGATCCAACTTTGATGGTTGCCGAAGCGTGGCTATGGTAGGAGTTGTGCCAGAGAATGGTGGCTGGAATGAGTTTAGGACAATGTTGTGTGTGAGATGTTTGATCGAGTAAGTAACTAAGGGTAAGAGAGATGTGTGAAATAAAGCGTGTTGAAGAGCAAAGAGGGTGTTTTGAATGTTTGGCACATGAGAGAATGAGTGAGGAAATTACCAGAGGAATATGTGTCTGAGTGAGGGAACGAGCTACAAGTGGGACCAAATTGGAGGTGGAAAGATGGAGTGAAAAAGATTGTGATCGGGGCCTGAACATGCAGAGTGAGGAGGGCAAGGAATAGATGAATATGAGCGATGTGGTATACGGGGTTGACGTTGTGTCAGTGGATTGATCGGGGCATGTGTAAGCGTTGGGGTAAACCATGGAAAGTGTGTAGGTATGTATATTTGCGTGTGTGGAGTATGTATATAATGTGTATGGGGGTGGGTTGGGCCATTTCTTCGTCTGTTTCCTGCGCTACCTCGCACGAGGAGCAGCGCAAAAAAAAAGAAAATATTGTCTGCATTCGCTATATCTTCATTCAGTACATTCTATTCATCCATCACTCTTATATCACAAATGTGCTTCTTCATATGTTTCCCAGCAAGTATTCTGCTTAACTTCATGTTGCGTCCTCTGGTTTTTCTATCTCTACATCGCTCAAAGAATTGTTTATTGCCTACGTCATCATTCTACTTCAAAAACTTTAAGGTTGTGATCAGGTCACCCCTCGCTCTTCCCTCTTTGAAGATGGGCAAATTTAAGGCCTCCAGCCTTTCCTGCAACTTTGCTTCCTTGATGTCGGTACCATCTTTATTGCTCTCCTTCGGTTCTTTTTATTAGGTCTTTGTGCTTTGTAACCAAACCTGATATGCTTGAACTTGGTCTTATGTAAGGCTTTATCCATTATCTCGAATGCAGTTTTAATATTTGCAAGCAGATAGTTAACCTTCTTCATCATTTTCTTAATGTGTGTCTCTGGCGACAGGTTAGTGACGATGTCGACTCCCATGTCTTTCTGACACACAGATTCCGGGAGCTTTTTCCCCGCTAAATGATGATTACATCAAGACCTTTCTCTGAGATCCAGCCCTATCACTTTTCACTGAACTTCATCAACCATGTATCAGACCAACTTTGGAGTCTGTCATGGTCCCCTTGTAAGACGATGCAATCCTCATATCTTTTCACTTCCCTCATGACTTGACACCATTTGCAAAAATTCTAGCAAGTCATTAACATATATCAAGGAGTGTTATGGTCCCACGTAGCCCTCTGACACTCCAATGATGACCTCAACTAATTTGGGGAAGTTGCCCCTGATATATATCCTTTGATTTCTAATAAGATAATCCTCTGTCCATCGAAAGAGTTTCTCCCTTATTTCTTGCTTTTATTCCAGCGTCATGTGACCGAGTGTCAAGTGCTTTCTTGTGATCAGATAAGCGTAATCCTCCAAGCCTTCCCTTATGTCTAAGACTGACCTCACTCTCTCGTAGAACTACAAGAGATTCGTGACACAAGACCCTTTCCCTAAAACTGTGCTGTCTCTCGTTAAGTAATTTGTACTCTATAGTCAATCATCCATCTGTTATCTGATTATCTGTTCCAAAACCCTACAGACTAGACTTATCACACGACTAGCCGTTAATTCAGTGCCTGATTCGACTTCCTCTCTAATAGACAAATATTACGTTTTTTTTCACTCCACTGGAATTTTGCCTTTTTCCAGCAGTTTCTACACATCTTTGAGCATTGTTTTAATATCTTTTCTAGATATGTAAAGTCTCCGCCCAAATCCATCTCAGCGGCTTTGGGCTGCAGTGATTCCCACTGGGAAAACATTCTTAAACATCTTATTCGGATTCTTGTATATCATTATATAATTCCTGCAACTCTTTCCTCTGAATGCCTTTGCCAAATTTGCTTTCCTTTAAGTGAGAGTCTATTCCTGATGAATCTACGGCAGAGTTTTCGATTTTCTTCTGATTTGTTCCCTATATCATTTTCAAGTTTTTTTTAATATTCTTTTGCAGTCGTTTCTTGATCACTTTTCCCTTGCTATTGCTAGGCTACTAGAGTGTCAGCGATATCTTTGTCACTGTAAATCTCCGACCAACTTTGCTTTTGACTTCTATTATCAAACCTTTTTTCTTCTAATATTCTTACTCCTTCGCTGTACAATTCAAAAAATATCTCACCATAATACCATGGATCCTAACTACAGAATCCCATTTCCCAATCAATGAGTGAGGAAAGATTGACAAAGAAGATATATGTGTAAGAGGTGGAGAGAACGAGAAGTAGGAGACCAAAATGGAGGTGGAAGAATGGAGTAAAAACGTTTTGAGCGATCGGGCCTGAACATACAAGAGGGTGAAAAGAGTGCAAGGAATAGAGTCAATTGGAACGATGTGGTATACCGGGGTCGACGTGCTTTCAAGGGATTGAACCAGGTCATGTGAAGCGTCTGGGGTAAAACATGGAAAATTTTGGGGGGCCTAGATGTGGAAAGGGAACTCTGGTTTCGGTGCAGTACATATTACAGCTAGAGACTGAGTGTGAACGAATATGGCATTTGTTGTCTTTTCTTAACGCTACCTCGCGCGAAGGTTACACAGGGGTCCCGGGTTCGATCCTGGCTGTTGGAAGTTTGTATGTTCTATAAAGGTGCGCGTTCCTAAGCACTTCGTTCGTATTCATATACCTCCGCGTTGTACAGTTAGCTTCGGCAAAATGCTATAACTGAGCTGGCATTACTCCGGTCAATACAATGATCATAGTTTTTAACGAGATTAAACAAGGTATTTGATTCTTGTCCCGTTCTTATACTATATCTGTGTTGCTTAAGTCTAATAGGAAGATCCTTACCAGTCTGCCCAACATAGAATTTATCACAATATCCACATGGCACTTTATAGATGTTTTCTTTCTTTTTTCTTTCAAACTATTCGCCATTTCCCGCGTTAGCGAGGTAGCGTTAAGAACAAGGACAGGGTCTTTGAGGGAATATCCTCACCTGGCCCCCTTCTATATTCCATCTTTGGAAAATTAAAAAAAAAAAAAAGAGAGGGGAGGATTTCCAGCCCCCCGCTCCCTCCCCTTTTAGTCGCCTTCTACGACACGCAGGGAATACGTGGGAAGTATTCTTTCTGCCCTATCCCCAGGGGTAGGGCAGATAGATGTATCCAAGAGAATAGATGTATCCAAGGGAATTTTCTGGTGAATTCCTGATTAAGATATTCTTTATAGTATTATTGTTGCTGAAGGCAACATTTACATTAAAGGATTTAAGCAACATGGGAAGTAAAGTAAAATCATTATTAAAAGGGAGAACTAAAAGATTCTTGGTGTCAATGCGAGGTTTGGGCTCAACTCTATAAAATGATTTCTTTGCTAACTTAAGGGATTCATAAATGAAAGATCTAGGGTACTTTAACTTAGATCCAATGGAATATATCTTCTCAAACTCATCATCCATAAACTCTGACTGCAAATACGTAATGCCCTAAGGAACATAGATTGAAATGATGATGATTTAAGTCTGTTATGTTGAAATGAGTAATAATGGATATATGAGCATACATTTGTAGGTTTTCTGTACATGCTAAACTTAAAATTGTTTCCTTGCCTATGGATCATGTAATCTAAAAATGGTAACATACCATTATTTTCATTTTCTACAGTAAATTTGATGGAAGGTACTAAATTGTTAAGTAAGGGGAGAAATATTTGGAAATTTTCATTTGATGGCCAAACACAAAGAACATCATCCACATACCTAAACCAAATTGCATTAGAAGGTAAGATATCCTTCAGTAATTTTGTTTCAAAAAATTCCATATAAAGATTACTCTTGCAGGTAAAAGAGGCTTACCCATTGCCATACCAAATTTTTGAGCGTGATAATTTCCATTGAATTGAAATACATAGTCTTTTATGCACAATGTTATCAGTTCGATGAAAACAGAATTTGAAACAGGTAAATGAATATCATCCAAGACATCAAATGAATATTCTAAAAGGTTATCAACTGGAACTTTAGTGAAAAGTGAGGAAACATTAATCTAACTAGTTTGAAATCAAAGTTAACATTGATATTGTTTAGCTTGTTGACTAAATCTTCATTGTTCATGATAGTGGAATTTGATACCGTACACATTAAAGGGCTTAAGTAAAAAACTAAGTCATTTTGACAATCTATATGTGATGGAGCCTACTGAACTCACTATAGGTCTTGCTTGAAAATTTTGTATATGTGTTTTGATAAGTCCATATATATATGGCAATGAAGGGGACAAAGATGACAAACTTTTGATAAGAGAACCATTACCTTTCAAAAAAACTTCATTTCTTTATTGAAATGGGAATTAACTGCTTCTAAGGGATATTTACTAAGTTTAGAATGTTTTGTGTCATCATTTAAAAGATCATTCATTTTAGATAAATAGTTACTTTTGTCTAAAATCACAAGTGTTAGCCATATTTGCTTTCGTAATGTGGATAGCCTTGTCTTTTTTTAAGGTGCTAATAGCTCTTGTAAATCATTTAGGGCAAATAGGCTCCATTGGTTTTGACAATACAATAAACCCTTACAGACATTAATTTCATCATTAGTTAAATTACTGTATTTCTCTAAATTACAAAAAAACTGTGACAGTAACACTGCTGGCTTTTCTGCTTGAGCACACAAAGCTTAAACCATAGCCTAATGCACTCAAGGAATCCTTATCTATTTGTTTTTTTAGACAGGTTTATCACAAAAGAAGGGTCTGTGTTCAATGTGTTTCTTTGAAAAAAAGAAAGAAATTAAAGAAACTTGAAAAGGAGGAGGCTTTTCGCATTACAAGAGAGAAGAAACGTCCCTCTCAAATAGCAATACCAACATACTGGAAGAACCGGATGTTGGACTATTCCTATGATAGATTAAGGAAAAAACGCAATAGGCTACAAATGACAGTAAATTGTAATTTGACCATCTTATTAAAAACAGCGATTAGACTAGGAACACAAAAAACGAGAAATATCATTGAATTTTCTATTATTAGATACATAGAGAATTATAATGTTGATATTAGTGAGGGTCTATACAAATTAGATAATTTTATTATTGATAGAATTTGTAAAATGATAAGTTTATGAACGCTCCTTGTCTGTCTTCGACAATCGCATGTTCAACAAATGGCGTCCTACCTCCATCTCTTCGTTATATTTCTCTGTGTGTCTCCTCTGATAGTATACATATCTTTATTTATCTATTTATTTTGCTTTGTCGCTGTCTCCCGCGCTTGCGAGGTAGGCCAAGGAAACAGATGAAAGAAATGGCAAAACCCACTCCCATACACATGTATATACATACACGTCCCAACACGCAAATATACATACCCATATGTACACATATATATACTCAACGTACACATATATATACACACACAGACATATACATATATACACATGCACACAATTCACATTGTCTGCCTTTATTCATTCCCATCGCCACCTCGCCAAACATGGAATAACATCCCCTCCCCCCTCATGTGTGCGAGGAAGCGCTACGAAAAGACAACAAAGGCACCATTCGTTCACACTCAGTCTCTAGCTGTAATGCAATAATGCCCGAAACCACAGCTCACTTTCCACATCCAGGCCCCACAAAACATTCCATGGTTTACCCCAGACGTTTCACATGCCCTCATTCAATCCATTCACAGCACGTCGACCCCGGTATACCACATCGTTCCAATTCATTCTATTCCTTGCACGCTTTTCACCCTCCTGCATGTTCAGGCCCGATCACTCAAAATCTTTTTCACTCTATCTTTCCACCTCCAATTTGGTCTCCCACTTCTCGTTCCCTACACCTCCGACACATATATCCTCTTGGTCAATCGTTCCACACTCATTCTCTCCATGACCCCAAACCATTTCAAAACACCCTCTTCTGCTCTCTCAACCACGCTCATCTTATTTCCACACATCTCTCTTACCCCTACATTACTTACTTTATCAAACCACCTCACACCACATATTGTCCTCAAACATTTCATTTCCAGCACATCCATCCTCCTGCGCACAACTCTAGCCATAGCCCATGCCTCGCAACCATACATCATTGTTGGAGCCACTATTCCTTCAAACATACCCATTTTTGCTTTCCGAGATAATGTTCTCGACTTCCACACATCCTTCTACGCTCCCAGGATTTTCGCCCCCTCCCCCACCCTATAATCCACTTCCGCTTCCATGGTTCCATCCGCTGCCAGACCCACTCCCACATATCTAAAACACTTTACTTCCTCCAGTTTTTCTCCATTCAAACTTACCTCCCAATTGACTTGACCCTCAACCCTACTGTACCTAATAAACTTGCTCTTATTCACATTTACTCTTAACTTTCTTCTTTCACACACTTTACCAAACTCAGTCACCAGCTTCTGCAGTTTCTCACATGAATCGGCCACCAGCGCTGTATCACCAGCGAACAACAACTGACTCACTTCCCAAGCTCTCTTATCCCAACAGACTGCATATATGCCACACTTCCAAAACTCTTGCATTCACCTCCCTAATAACCCCATCCATAAACAAATTGAACAACCATGGAGACATCACACACCCCTGCCGAAACTTACATTCACTCAGAACAACCACTTTCCTATCTTCCTACACGTACACATGCCTTAAATCCTCGATAAAAACTTTTCACTGCTTCTAACAACTTACCTCCAACACCATATGTTCTTAGTACCTTCCACAGAGCATGTCTATCAACTCTATCATATGCCTTCTCCAGATCCATAAATGCTACATACAAATCCATTTGCTTTTCTAAGTATTTCTCACATATTTTCTTCAAAGCAAACACCTGATCCACATATCCTCTACCACTTCTGAGACCACACTGCTCTTCCCCAATTTGATGCTCTGTACATGCCTTCACCCTCTCAATCAATACCCTCCCATATAATTTACCAGGAATACTCAACAAACTTATACCTCTCTAATATGAGCACTCACTCTTATCCCCTTTGCCTTTAAACAATGGCACAATGCACGCATTCCGCCAATCCTCAGGGACCTCACCATGAATAATACATACATTAGATAACCTTACTAACCAGTCAACAATACAGTCACCCACTTTTTTAATAAATTCCACTGCAGTACCATCCAAACCTGCTGCCTTGCCGGCTTCCATCTTCCGCAAAGCTTTTACTACCTCTTCTCTGCTTATCAAATCATTTTCCCTAACACTCTCACTTTGCACACCATCTCGACCAAAACACCTTATATCTACCACTCTATCATCAAACACATTCAACATACCTTCAAAATACTAACTTCATCTCCTCACATCACCACTACTTGATATCACCTCCCCATTAGCCCCCTTCACTGAAGTTCCCATTTGCTCCCTTGTCTTGCCCACTATATTTCCCTCCTTCCAGAACATCTTTTCATTTTCCCTAAAATTTAATGATACTCTCTCACCCCAACTCTCATTTGCCCTCTTTTTCTCCTCTTGCATCTTTCTCATGACCTCCTGTCTCATTCTCTTATACATTTCCCGCTATATATATATATATAAAATTATATATATATATATATATATATATATATATATATATATATATATATATATATATATATATATTATTTTTTTTTTTTTTTATTTGCTTTGTCGCTGTCTCCCGCGTTTGCGAGGTAGCGCAAGGAAACAGACGAAAGAATGGCCCATCCCGCCCATATACACATATATATGCATACACGTCCACACACGCAAATATACATACCTATACATCTCAATGTACACATATATATACACACACAGACATATACATATATACACATGTACATAATTCATACTGTCTGCCTTTATTTGTTCCCATCGCCACCCCGCCACACATGGAATAACAACCCCCTCCCCCCTCATGTGTGCGAGGTAGCGCTAGGAAAAGACACCAAAGGCCCAATTCGTTCACACTCAGTCTCTAGCTGTCATGTAATAATGCATCGAAACCACAGCTCCCTTTCCACATCCAGTCCCCGTAGAACTTTCCATGGTTTACAGCAGACGCTTCACATGCCCTCATTCAATCCATTCACAGCACGTCGACCCCGGTATACCACATCGTTCCAATTTATTCTATTCCTTGCACGCTTTTCAACCTCCTGCATGTTTAGGCCCCGATCACTCAAAATCTTTTTCACTCCATCTTTCCACCTCCAGTTTGGTCTCCCACTTCTCCTCGTTCCCTCCACCTCTGACACATATATCCTCTTTGTCAATCTTTCCTCACTCATTCTCCCCATGTGACGAAACCATTTCAAAACACCCTCTTCTGCTCTCTCAACCACACTCTTTTTATTTCCACACATCTCTCTTACCCTTACATTACTTACTCGATCAAACCAATTCACACCACATATTGTCCTCAAACCTCTTATTTACAGCACATCCACACTCCTGCGCACAACTCTATCCATAGCCCACGCCTCGGAACCATACAGCATTGTTGAAACCACTATTCCTTCAAACATACCCATTTTTACTTTACGAGATAATGTTCTCGACTTCCAGACATTCTTCAATGCTCCCAGAATTTTCGCCCCCTCCCCCACCCTATGATTCACTTCTGCTTCTATGGTTCCATCCGCTGCCAGATCCGCTCCCAGATATCTAAAACACTCTACTTCCTCCAGTTTTTCTCCATTTAACTTAAGTTTGATAATATATATATATATATATATATATATATATATATATATATATATTATATATAATATATATATATATATAATAGGGATAGGGGTGAAAGAATACTTCCCACGCATTCCTCGCGTGTTGTAGAAGGCGACTAGAGGGCACGGGAGCGCGGGGGCCAGAAATCCTCCCCTCCTTCTTTTTTTTTAACTTTCTAAAATGGGAAACAGAAGAATGAGTCAAGCGGGGGGTGTCTAAATGTGTGTGGATGTAACCAAGATGTGAAAAACGGAGAGATAGGTAGTATGTTTGAGGAAAGGAACCTGGATGTTTTGGCTCTGAGTGAAACGAACCTCAAGGGTAAAGGGGAAGAGTGGTTTGCGAATGTCTTGGGAGTAAAGTCAGGGGTTAGTGAGAGGACAAGAGCAAGGGAAGGAGTAGCAGTACTCCTGAAACAGCAGTTGTGGGAGTATGTGATAAAATGTAAGAAAGTAAATTCTCGATTGATATGGGTAAAACTGAAAGTTGATGGAGAGAGATGGGTGATTATTGGTGCATATGCACCAGGGCATGAGAAGAAAGATAATGAGAGGCAAGTGGTTTGGGAGCAGCTGAATGAGTGTGTTATTGGTTTTGATGCACAAAACCGGGTTATAGTGATGGGTGATTTGAATGCAAAGGTGAGTAATGTGGCAGTTGAGGGAATAATTGGTATACATGGGGTGTTCAGTGTTGTAAATGGAAATGGAGAAGAGCTTGTAGATTTATGTGCTGAAAAAGGACTGGTGATTGGGAATACCTGGTTTAAAAAGCGAGATATACATAAGTATACGTATGTAAGTAGGAGAGATGGCCAGAGAGCGTTATTGGATTACGTGTTAATTGACAGGCGCGAAAGAGAGACTTTTGGATGTTAATGTGCTGAGAAGTACAACTGGAAGGATGTCTGATCATTATCTTCTGGAGGCTAAGGTGAAGATTTGTATGGGTTTTCAGAAAAGAAGAGAGAATGTTGGGGTGAAGAGGGTGTTGAGAGTAAGTGAGCTTGGGAAGGAGACTTGTGTGAGGAAGTACCGGGAGAGACTGAGCACAGAATGGAAAAAGGTGAGAACAATTGAAGTAAGGGGAGTGGGGGAGGAATGGGATGTATTTAGGGAATCAGTGATGGATTGCGCCAAAGAGACCTTGTGGCGTGAGAAGAGTGGGAGGTGGGTTGATTAGAAAGGGTAGTGAGTGGTGGGATGAAGAAGTAAGAATATTAGTGAAAGAGAAGAGAGAGGCATTTGGACGATTTTCGCAAGGAAAGAATGCAATTGAGTGGGAGATGTATAAAAGAAAGAGACAGAAGGTCAAGAGAAATGTGCAAGAGGTGAAAAAGAGGGCAAACGAGAGTTGGGGTGAGAGAGTAT
>NC_092288.1:20121901-20237870 GCF_036320965.1 Panulirus ornatus | reverse complement strand
ACTGCCTTTATTCATTTCCATCGCCACATCGCCACACATGAATTAACAACCCCCTCCCCCAACTTGTGTGCGAGGTAGCGCTACGAAAAGAACGCAAAGGCCCCATTCGTTCACACTCTTTCTCTAGTTGTTATATAATAATGCACCGAAACCACAGCTCCCTTTCCACATTCAAACCCCACAGAACTTTTCATGGTTTACCCCAGACGCTTCACATGAACTGATTCAATCCATTGACAGCATGTCGAACCCGTTATACCACATCGTTCCAATTCACTCTATTCCTTGCATGCCTTTTACTGTCTTGCATGTTCAGTCCCCGACTCTCAAAATCTTTTTCACTCCATCTTTCCACCTCCAATTTGGTCTCCTGCTTTTCCTCGTTCCTTCCACTTCTGACACATATATCCTCTTGGTTAATCTTTCCTCATCCATTCTCTCCATGTGACCAAACCATTTCAAAACACCCTCTTCTGTTCCCTCAACAACACTCTTTTTATAACACATATCTCTCTTACCATATTATTACTTACTGGGTCAACCCAACTCACACCACATATTGTCCTCAAACATCTCATTTCCATCACATCCCCCCGCCTGCGCACAACTCTATACATCGCCCACGCCGAGTAACCATACAACATTGCTGGAACCACTATTCCTTCAAACATGCCCAATTTTGCTTTCCGAGATAATGTTCTTGACTTCCACACATTCTTCAAGGCTTCCAGAATTTTTGCCCCCTCCCCCACTCTATGATTCACTTCCACTTATATAGTTCCATCCGCTGCCAAATCCAATCTCTGATATCTAAAACACTTCACTTCCTCCAGATTTAACCATTCAAACTTACCTCGCAATTGACTTGACCCTCAGCCCTACTGTACCTAATAACCTTGCTCTTATTCACATTTACTCTCAACTTTCTTCTTTCACACACTTTACCAAACTCAGTCACCAGCTTCTGCAGTTTCTTACATGAATCAGCCACCAGCGCTGTATCATCAGCGAACTACAGCTGACTCACTTCCCAAGCTCTCTCATCCACAACAGACTGCATACTTGCCCCTCTTTCTAAAACTCTTCCATTCACCTCCCTTACAACCCCATCCATAAACAAATTAAACAACTATGGAGACATCACAAACACCTGCCGCAAACCTATATTCTCTGAGAACCAATCACTTTCCTTTCTTCCTGCACGTACATATGCCTTACATCCTCGATAAAAACTTTTCACTGCTTCTAACAACTTACCTCCCACACCATATATTCTTAATAACTTCCACAGAGCATCTCTATCAACTCTATCATATGCCTTCTCCAGATCCATAAATGCTACATACAAATCCATTTGCTTTTCAAGTATTTCTCATATATATTCTTCAAAGCAAACACTTGATCCACACATCCTCTATCCACTTCTGAAACCACACTGCTCTTCCCCAATCTGATGCTCTGTACATGCCTTCACCCTCTCAATCAATACCCTCCCATATAATTTACCAAGAATACTCAACAAACTTAAACCTCTGTAATTTGAGCACTCACATTTGTCTTCTTTGCCTTTGTACAATGGAACTATGCAAGCATTCCGCCAATCCTCAGGCATCTCACCATGAATAATACATACATTAAATAGCCTTACCAACCAGTCAACAGTACAGTCATCACCTTTTTTAATAAATTCCACTGCAATACCATCCAAACCTACTGCCTTGCCGGCTTTCATCTTCCGCAAAGCTTTCTCTACCTCTTCTCTGTTTACCAATTCATTTTCCATAACCCTCTCACTTTCCACACCTCCTCGACCAAAACACGCTTTATCTGCCACTCTATCATCAAACGCATTCAAAAACCCTTCAAAATACTCACTCTACCTCATTCTCACATCACCAAAACTTGTTATCACCTCCACATTAGCCCCCTTCACTGAAGTTCCATTTATTCCTTTGTCTTACGCACTTTATTTACCTCCTTCCAAAACATCTTTTTATTCTCCCTAAAATTTAATGACACTATCTCAGCCCAACTCTCATTTGCCCTCTTTTTCACTTCTTGCACTTTTCTCTTGACCTCCTGCCTCTTTGTTTTATACATCTCCCACTCATTTGCATTATTTCCCTGCAAAAATCATCCAAATGCCTCTCTCTTCTCTTTCGCTAATAATATTACTTCTTCACCCCAACATTCACCACCCTTTCTAATCTGCCCACCTCCCACACTTCTCATGCCACAAGCATCTTTTGCACAAGCCATCACTGCTTCATTAAATGCATCCCATTCCTCGCCTACTCCCCTTACCTCCTTTGACCTCACCTTTTTCCATTCTGTACTCAATCTCACCTGGTACTTCTTCACACAAGTCTCCTTTCCAAGCTCACTTACTCTCACCACCCTCTTCACCCCAACATTCTTTCTTCTTTTCTGAAAATCTCTACAAATCTTCACCTTCGCCTCCATAAGATAATGATCAGACATCCCTTCAGTTGCACCTCTCAGCACATTAACATCCAAAAGTCTCTCTTTCACGCGTCTATCAATTGACACGTAATCCAATAACGCTCTCTCGCTATCTCTCCTATTATATACGTATACTTATTTATATCTCTCTTTTCAAACCAGGTATTCCCAATCACCAGTCCTTTTTCGGCACATAAATCTACAAGCTCTTCACCATTTCCATTCACAACACTGAACACCCCATGTATACCAATTATTCCCTCAACTGCCACATTACTCACTTTTGCATTCAAATCACCCATCACTATAACCCGGTCTCGTGCATATATATATATAAATATATATATATATATATATATATATATATATATATATATATATATATATTTTTTTTATACCTCGTCGCTGTCTCCCGCGTTTGCGAGGTAGCGCAAGGAAACAGACGAAAGAAATGGCCCAAACCCCCCCCCCCCATACACATGTACATACACACGTCCACACACGCAAATATACATACCTACACAGCTTTCCATGGTTTACCCCGGACGCTTCACATGCCCTGATTCAATCCACTGACAGCACGTCAACCCCTGTATACCACATCGCTCCAATTCACTCTATTCCTTGCCCTCCTTTCACCCTCCTGCATGTTCAGGCCCCGATCACACAAAATCCTTTTCACTCCATCTTTCCACCTCCAATTTGGTCTCCCTCTTCTCCTCGTTCCCTCCACCTCCGACACATATCCTCTTGGTCAATCTTTCCTCACTCATTCTCTCCATGTGCCCAAACCATTTCAAAACACCCTCTTCTGCTCTCTCAACCACGCTCTTTTTATTTCCACACATCTCTCTTACCCTTACGTTACTTACTCGATCAAACCACCTCACACCACACATTGTCCTCAAACATCTCATTTCCAGCACATCCATCCTCCTGCGAACAACTCTATCCATAGCCCAAGCCTCGCAACCATACAACATTGTTGGAACCACTATTCCTTCAAACATACCCATTTTTGCTTTCCGGGGTAATGTTCTCGACTTCCACACATTTTTCAAGGCTCCCAAAATTTTCGCCCCCTCCCCCACCCTATGATGCACTTCCGCTTCCATGGTTCCATCCGCTGCCAGATCCACTCCCAGATATCTAAAACACTTCACTTCCTCCAGTTTTTCTCCATTCAAACTCACCTCCCAATTGACTTGACCCTCAACCCTACTGTACCTAATAACCGTGCCCTTATTAACATTTACTCTTAACTTTCTTCTTCCACACACTTTACCAAACTCAGTCACCAGCTTCTGCAGTTTCTCACATGAATCCGCCACCAGCGCTGTATCATCAGCGAACAACAACTGACTCACCTCCCAAGCTCTCTCATCCCCAACAGACTTCATACTTGCCCCTCTTTCCAAGACTTTTGCATTTACCTCCCTAACAACCCCATCCATAAACAAATTAAACAACCATGGAGACATCACACACCCCTGCCGCAAACCTACATTCACTGAGAACCAATCACTTTCCTCTCTTCCTACACGTACACGTGCCTTACATCCTCGATAAAAACTTTTCACTGCTTCTAACAACTTGTCTCCCACACCATATATTCTTAATACCTTCCACAGAGCATCTCTATCAACTCTATCATATGCCTTCTCCAGATCCATAAATGCTACATACAAATCCATTTGCTTTTCTAAGTATTTCTCACATACATTCTTCAAAGCAAACACCTGATCCACACATCCTCTACCACTTCTGAAACCACACTGCTCTTCCCCAATCTGATGCTCTGTACATGCCTTCACCCTCTCAATCAATACCCTCCCATATAATTTACCAGGAATACTCAACAAACTTATACCTCTGTAATTTGAGCACTCACTCTTATCCCCTTTGCCTTTGTACAATGGCACTATGCACGCATTCCGCCAATCTTCAGGCACCTCACCATGAGTCATACATACATTAAATAACCTTACCAACCAGTCAACAATACAGTCACCCCCTTTTTTTATAAATTCCACTGCAATACCATCGAAACCTGCTGCCTTGCCGGCTTTCATCTTCCGCAAAGCTTTTACTACCTCTTCTCTGTTTACCAAATCATTATTATATATATATAAATATATATATATATATATATATATATATATATATATATATATAAATATATATATATATATATATATATATATATATATATATATATATATATATATTTATATATATATATATTTATATATATATATATATATATATATATATATATATATATATATATATATATATATATATATATATATATATATATATATATATATATATATATATATATATATCGTTTAAACTATTCGCCATTTCCCGCGTTAGCAAGGAAGCGTTAAGAACAGAGGACTGGAGCGTTTAGGGAATATCCTCACCTGGCCCCCTTCTCTGTTCCTTCTTTTGGAAAATTAAAGAAAAAGTTCCCAATTGCACTTTCGTTTTTTAATCATATCATCAGGGGAGACACAAGATAAAGATATAACAGTCAGTTGATATACATCGAAGAGACGAATCTAGGACGCCATTTGGTAAACATGAAATTGTCCAAAACATGCAACGAGCGTTCATAAACTTATCATTTTGCAAATCATATGAACATTAGAGTTATCTAATATCAATATCAATTTTGATTTCAAATTAGTTAGCTTTGATGTTTCCTCACTTTTCATTAAAGTTCCAGTTGATGACCTTTTAGAATATTTATTTGATGTCTTGAATGATATTCATTTACCACTTTCAAAATCTGATTTCATTGAACTGAGAAAATTGTGTATAAAAGATTGTGTATTTCAATTTAATGGAGGTTATTATGCTCAAAAATTTGGTATGGCAATGGGTAACCCTCTTTCACCTCTACTAAGTAATCTTTTTATGGAATTTTTTGAAACAAAATTACTAAAGGATATCTTACCTTCTAATGCAATTTGGTTTAGGTATGTAGATAATGTTCCTTGTGTTTGGCCAACAAATGAAAATTTGCAAAAATCTCTCCCCTTAACAATTTACTAACTTACATCAAATTTACTGTAGAAAATGAAAATAATGGTATGTTACCATTTTTACATTGTATGATCCATAGACAAGGAAACAAGTTTAAGTTTAGCATATACAGAGAACCCACCAATGTATGCTCATATATCCATTATTACTCATCTCAACATGACAGAGTTAAATTATCATTTCAATCTTTGTTCCTTAGGGTATTACGTATTTGCAGTCCAGAGTTTATTGATGATGAGTTTGAGAAGATATATTCTATTGGATCTAAGTTAAAGTACCCTAGATATTTCATTGATAAATCCCTTAAGTTAGCAAAGAAATCATTTTATAGAGTTGAGCCCAAACCTCCCATTGACACCAAGAATCTTTTAGTTCTCCCTTTCAATAATAATTTCACTTTGCTTCCTAAGCTGCTTAAATCCTTTAATGTAAATGTTGCCTTTAGCAAAAATAATACTATAAAGAGTATCTTAATTAGGAATTCACCAGAAAATTCTTTAGGTTGCATATATAAAGTGCCTTGTAGAAACTGTGATAAATTTTATGTTGGTCAGACTGGTAAGGATCTTTCTGTTACACTTAAGCAGCATAAATATAGTATAAGAACGGGACAAGAAGCAAATGCCTTGTTTAATAATGTTAAAAACTATGATCATTGTATTGACTGGAGTAACGTCATCTCAGTTTTAAGTCTCATTCTATTACCAAGAGAAATATCATTGAATCTTCTATTATTAGATACACAAAAAATTATCATCTTAATATTAGTGATGGCCTGTACAAATTAGATAACTTTATTGTTGATAAGATTTGTAAAATGATAAGTTTATGAACTTTCGTTGTATGTTTTGGACAATCACATGTTTACCGAATGGCGTCCTAGCTTCGTCTCTTCGATGTATTTCAACTTACTGCTATATTTCTCTCTTGTGTCTCCCCTGATGATGTGATTATTACACAAAAGTGCTCTTAGGAACCTTTCGTGTTTCATTTTCCCCGAGTACTCATATGAATATCTTGATCACGCGAAAAATTGATATCCTTTGCAATATCTATCTATCTATCTATCTATCTATCTATCTATCTATCTATCTATCTATCTATATATATATATATATATATATATATATATATATATATATATATATATATATATATATATGGATAGAGTGGGCTATGGATAGAGTTGTGCGCAAGAGGATGGATGTGCTGGAAATGAGATGTTTGAGGACAATGTGTGGTGTGAGGTGGTTTGATCGAGTAAGTAACGTAAGGGTAAGAGAGATGTGTGGAAATAAAAAGAGCGTGGTTGAGAGAGCAGAAGAGGGTGCTTTGAAATGGTTTGGGCACATGGAGAGAATGAGTGAGGAAAGATTGACCAAGAGGATATATGTGTCGGAGGTGGAGGGAACGAGGAGAAGAGGGAGACCAAATTGGAGGTGGAAAGATGGAGTGAAAAAGATTTTGTGTGATCGGGGCCTGAACATGTAGGAGGGTGAAAGGAGGGCAAGGAATAGAGTGAATTGGAGCGATGTGGTATACCGGGGTTGACGTGCTGTCAGTGGATTGAATCAAGGCATGTGAAGCGTCTGGGGTAAACCATGGAAAGCTGTGTAGGTATGTATATTTGCGTGTGTGGACGTATGTATATACATGTGTATGGGGGTGGGTTGGGCCATTTCTTTCGTCTGTTTCCTTGCGCTACCTCGCAAACGCGGGAGACAGCGACAAAGCAAAAAAAAAAAAAAAAAATATATATATATATATATATATATATATATATATATATATATATATATATATATATATATATATATATATATATAAATATATATATATATTCATTTTATTTGCTTGTTATTTTATCTATTTTGCTTTGTCGTTGTCTCCTGCGTTAGCGAGGTAGCACAAGGAAACAGACGAAAGAATGGCCCAACCCGCCCACATACACATGTATATACATACACGTCCACACACGCAAATATACATCCCTATACATCTCAATGTACCCATATATATACACACACAGACATATATTTCTATACGCATATACATAATTCATACTGTCTGCATTAATTTGTTCCCAGCGCCACCTCGCCACACATGGAATAACAACCTCCTCCCCCCTCATGTGTGCGAGGTAGCGCTAGTAAAATACATCAAAGGCCCCATTTGTTCACACTCAGTCTCTATCTGTTATGTAATAATGCACCGAAACCACAGCTCCCTTTCCACATCCAGGCCCAAGATAACTTTCCATGGTTTACCCCAGACGCTTCACATGCCTTGGTTCAATCCATTGACAGCACGTCGAGCCCGGTATACACATCGTTCCAATTCACTCTGTTCCTTCTGTTTCACCCTCCTGCATGTTCAGGTCCCGATCACTCAAAATCATTTTCACTCCATCTTTCCACCTCCAATTTGGTCTCCCACTTCTCCTCGTTCCCTCCACCTCTGACACATATATCCTCTTGGTCAATCTTTCCTCATTCATTCTCTACATGCGACTAAACCATTTCAAAACACCCTCTTCTGCTCTCTCAACCACACTCTTTTTATTACCACACATCTCTCTTACCCTTACATTACTTACTCGATCAAACCACCTCACACCACATATTGTACTAAAACATCTCATTTCCAGCACATCCACCCTCCTGCGCACAACTCTATCCATAGCCCACGCCTCGTAACCATACAACATTGTTGGAACCACTATTCCTTCAAACGTACCCATTTTTGCTTTCCGAGATAATCTTCTCGACTTCCAACCATTCTTAAAGGCTCCCTGAATTTTCGCCCCCTCCCCCACCCTATGATTCAATTCCGCTTCCATGGTTCCATCCGCTGCCAGATTCACTCCAAGATATCTAAAACACTTTACTTCCGCCAATTTTTCTCCATTCAAACTTATCTCCCAATTAACTTGACCCTCAACCCTACTGTACCTAATAACCTTGCTCTTATTCACATTTACTCTTAACTTTCTTCTTTCACACACTTTACCAAACTCAGTCACGAGATTCTGCAGCTTCTTACATGAATCAGCCACCTTCATTGTATCATCAGCGAACAACAACTGTTTCACTTCCAAAGCTCTCTCATCCACAACAGACTTCATACTTGCCCCTCTTTCCAAAACTCTTGCATTCACCTCCCTAACAACCCATCCATAAACAAATTAAATAACCATGGAGACATCACACACCCTTGCCGCAAACCTATATTCACGGGGAACCAATCACTCTCCTCTTCCTACATGTACACATGCCTTACATCCTCCATAAAAACTTTTCACTGCTTCTAACAACTTGCCTCCCACACCATATACTCTTAAAACCTTTCACATAGCATCTCTATCAACTCTATCTTATGCCGTCTCCAGATCCATAAATGCTACATACAAATCCATTTGTTTTTCTACGTATTTCTCAAAGCAAACACCTGATCCACAAATCCTCTACCACTTCTGAAACTACACTGCTCTTCCCCAATCTGATGCTCTGTACATGCCTTCACCGTCTCAATCAATAACCTCCCATATAATTTACCAGAAATACTCAACAAACTTATACATATATATATATATATATATATATATATATATATATATATATATATATATATATATATATATATATATATATATATATGTATATATATATATATAAATATATATATATATATATATATATATATATATATATATATATATATATATATATATATATATATATATATTTATATATATATATATATATATATATATATATATATATATATATATATATATATATATATATATATATATATATATATATATATATATATATATATATATATATATATACATATATATATATAAAGTGTGGTAAAGTGTGTGAAAGAAGAAAGTTAAGAGTAAATGTGAATAAGAGCAAGGTTATTAGGTACAGTAGGGTTGAGGGTCAGGTCAATTGGGAGGTAAGTTTGAATGGAGAAAAACTGAAGGAAGTAAAGTGTTTTAGATATCTGGGAGTGGACCTGGCAGCGGATGGAACCATGGAAGCGGAAGTGGATCATAGGGTGGGGGAGGGGGCGAATATCCTGGGAGCCTTGAAGAATGTTTGGAAGTCGAGAACATTATCTCGGAAAGCAAAATTGGGTATGTTTGAAAGAATAGTGGTTCCAACAATGTTGTATGGTTGCGAGGCGTGGGCTATGGATAGAGTTGTGCGCAGGAGGATGGATGTGCTGGAAATGAGATGTTTGAGGACAATGTGTGGTGTGAGGTGGTTTGATCGAGTAAGTGACGTAAGGGTAAGAGAGATGTGTGGAAATAAAAAGAGCGTGGTTAAGAGAGCAGAAGAGGGTGTTTTGAAATGGTTTGGGCACATGGAGAGAATGAGTGGGGAAAGATTGACCAAGAGGATATATGTGTCAGAGGTGGAGGTAACGAGAAGTGGGAGAACAAATTGGAGGTGGAAAGATAGAGTGAAAAAGATTTTGAGTGATCGGGGCCTGAACATGCAGGAGGGTGAAAGGCGGGCAAGGAATAGAGTGAATTGGAGCGATGTGGTATACCGGGGTTGACGTGCTGTCAGTGGATTGAATCAGGGCATGTGAAGCGTCTGGGGTAAACCATGGAAAGATGTGTAGGTATGTATATCTGCGTGTGTGGACGTATATATATACATGGTTATGGGGGTGGGTTGGGCCATTTCTTTCGTCTGTTTCCTTGCGCTACCTCGCAAACACGGGAGACAGCGACAAAGAAAAAAAAAAAAAAAATATATATATATATATATATATATATATATATATATACATATATATATATATATATATATATATATATATATATATATATAAATACATATATATATATATATATATATATATATATATATATATATATATATATATATATATATATATATATATATATATATATATTTATATACATATATATATATATATATATATATATATATATATATATATATATATTTTCTTCTTCTTTTAAACTATTCGCCATTTCCCGCGTTAGCGAGGTAGCGTTAAGAACAGAGGACTGGGCCTTTTTTGGAATATCCTCACCTGGTCACACTCTGTTCCTTCTTTTGGAAAATTAAAAAAAAACGAGAGGGGAGGATTTCCATCCCCCCGCTCCCTCCCCTCTTAGTCGCCTTCTACAACACGCAGGGAATACGTGGGAAGTATTCTTAATCCCCTATCCCCAGGGATATATATATATATATATATATATATATATATATATATATATATATATATATATATATATATATATATATATATATATATATATATATATATATATATATATATATATATATATATATATATATATATATATATATATATATAAGTGTGTGTGTGTGTCGTAGAAGGCGACTAGAGGTGACGGGAGCGGGGGACCAGATAGCTTCCCCTCCTTGTATTTTTTAACTTTCTAAAATGGAAAACAGAAGGAGTCACGCGGGGAGTGCTCATCCTCCTCGATGGCTCAGACTGGGGTGTCTAAATGTGTGTGGATGTAACCAAGGTGTGAAAAAAGGAGAGATAGGTAGTATGTTTGAGGAAAGGAACCTGGATGTTTTGGCTCTGAGTGAAACGAAGCTCAAGGGTAAAGGGGAAGAGTGGTTTGCAAATGTCTTGGGAGTAAAGTCAGGGGTTAGTGAGAGGACAAAAGTAAGGGAAGGAGTAGCAGTACTCCTAAAACAGGAGTTGTGGGAGTATATGAGAGAATGTAAGAAAGTAAATTCTCGATTAATATGGGTAAAACTGAAAGTTGATGGAGAGAGATGGGTGATTATTGGTGCATATGCACCTGGGCATGAGAAGAAAGATCATGAGAGGCAAGTGTTTTGGGAGCAGCTGAATGAGTGTGTTAGTGGTTTTGATGCACGAGACCAGGGTATAGTGATGGGTGATTTGAATGCAAAGGTGAGTAACGTGGCAGTTGAGGGAATAATTGGTATACATGGGGTGTTCAGTGTTGTAAATGGAAATGGTGAAGACCTTGTAGATTTATGTGCTGAAAAAGGACTTGTGATTGGGAAAACCTGGTTTAAAAAGCGAGATATACATAAGTATACGTATGTAAGTAGGAGAGATGGCCAGAGAGCGTTATTGGATTACGTGTTAATTGACAGGCGCGCGAAAGAGAGACTTTTGGATGTTAATGTGCTGAGAGGTACAACTGGAGAGATGTCTGATCATTATCTTGTGCAGGCTAAGGTGAAAATTTGTATGGGTTTTCAGAAAAGATGAGTGAATGTTGGGGTGAAGAGGGTGGTGAGAGTAATTGAGCTTGGGAAGGAGACTTGTGTGAGGAAGTAAGAGGAGAGACTGAGTACAGAATGGAAAAAGGTGAGAACAATGGAAGTAAGGGGAGTGGGGGAGGAATGGGATGTATTTAGAGAATCATTGATGGATTGCGCAAAAGATGCTTGAGGAATGAGAAGAGTGGGAGGTGGGTTGATTAGAAAGGGTAGTGAGTGGTGGGATGAAGAAGTAAGATTATTAGTGAAAGAGAAGAGAGAGGCATTTGGACGATTTTTGCAGGGAAAAAATGTAATTGAGTTGGAGATGTATAAAAGAAAGAGACAGGAGGTCAAGAGAAAGGTGCAAGAGGTGAAAAAGAGGGGAAATGAGAGTTGGGGTGAGAGAATATCATTAAATTTTAGGGAGAATTAAAAGATGTTCTGGAAGGAGGTAAATAAAGTGCGTAAGACAAGGGAGCAAATGGGAACTTCAGTGAAGGGCGCAAATGGGGAGGTGATAACAAGTAGTGGTGATGTGAGAAGGAGATGGAGTCGGTATTTTGAAGGTTTGTTGAATGTGTTTGATAATAGAGTGGCAGATATAGGGTGTTTTGGTCGAGGTGGTGTGCAAAGTGCGAGGGTTAGGGAAAATGATTCGGTAAACAGAGACGAGGTAGTAAAAGCTTTGCGGAAGATGAAATCCGGCAAGACAGCAGGTTTGAATGGTATTGCAGTGGAATTTATTAAAAAAGGGGGTAACTGTATTATTGTCTGGTTGGTAAGGTTATTTAATGTATGTATGACTCATGGTCATGCGTGCATAGTGCCATTGTACAAAGGCAAAGGGGATAAGAGTGAGTGCTCAAATTACAGAGGTATAAGTTTGTTCCTGGTAAATTATTCCTGGTAAATTATATGGGAGGGTATTGATTGAGAGGGTGAAGGAATGTACAGAGTATCAGACTGGGGAAGAGCAGTGTGCTTTCAGAAGTGGTAGAGCATGTGTGGATCAGGTGTTTCCTTTGAAGAATGTATATGAGAAATACTTAGAAAAGCAAATGGATTTGTATGTAGGATTTATGGATCTGGAGAAGGCATATGATAGAGTTGATAGAGATGTTCTTTCTGGAAGGTATTAAGAATATATGGTGTGGGAGGTAAGTTGTCAGAAGCAGTGAAAAGTTTTTATCAAGGATGTAAGGCATGTGTACGTGTAGGGAGAGAGAAAAGTGATTGGTTCTCAGTGAATGTAGGTTTGCGGCAGGGGTGTGTGATGTCTCCATGGTTGTTTAATTTGTTTATGGATGGAGTTGTTAAGGAGGTAAATGCAAGAGTTTTGGAAAGAGGGGCAAGTATGAAGTCTGTTGTAGATGAGAGAGCTTGGGAAGTGAGTCAGTTGTTGTTCGCTGATGATACAGCGCTGGTGGCTGATTCATGTGAGAAACTGCAGAAGCTGGTGACTGAGTTTAGTAAATTGTGAAAGAAGAAAGTTAAGAGTAATTGTGAATAAGAGCAAGGTAATTAGGTACAGTAGGGTTGAGGGTCAAGTCAATTGGGAGGTAAGTTTGAATGGAGAAAAACTGGAGGAAGTAAAGTGTTTTAAATATCTGTGAGTGGATCTGGCAGCGGATGGAACCATGGAAGCGGAAGTAGATCATAGGGTGGGGGAGGGGGCGAAAATCCTGGGAGCCTTGAAGAATGTGTGGAAGTCGAGAACATTATCTCGGAAAGGAAAAATGGGTATGTTTGAAGGAATAGTGGTTCCAACAATGTTGTATGGTTGCGAGGCGTGGGCTATGGATAGAGTTGTGTGCAGGAGGATGGATGTGCTGGAAATGAGATGTTTGAGGACAATGTGTGGTGTGAGGTGGTTTGATCGAGTAATTAACGTAAGGGTAAGAGAGATGTGTGGAAATAAAAAGAGCGTGGTTGAGAGAGCAGAAAGGGTGTTTTGAAATGGTTTGGGCACATGGAGAGAATGAGTAGGAAAAGATTGACCAAGAGGATATATGTGTCGGAGGTGGAGGGAACGAGGAGAAGTGGGAGACCAAATTGGAGGTGGAAAAATGGAGTGAAAAAGATTCTGTGTGATCGGGGCCTGAACATGCAGGAGGGTGAAAGGAGGGCAAGGAATAGAGTGAATTAGATCGATGTGGTATACCAGGGTTGACGTGCTGTCACCGGATTGAATCAGGGCATGTGAAGCGTCTGGGGTGAACCATGGAAAGCTGTGTAGGAATGTATATTTGCGTGTGTGGATTTTTGTATATACATGTGTATGGGGGTGGGTTGGGCCATTTCTTTCGTCTGTTTCCTTGCGCTACCTCGCAAACGCGGGAGACAGCGACAAAGCAAAAAAAAAACAAAAAGAAATATATATATATATATATATATATATATATATATATATATATATATATATATATATATATATACATACATATATATATATATATATATATATATATATATATATATATATATATATATATATATATATATATATATATATATATATGTGTGGTTTCAGAAGTGGTAGAGGATGTGTGGATCAGGTGTTTGCTTTGAAGAATGTATATGAGAAATAATTAGAAAAGCAAATGGATTTGTATGTAGCATTTATGGATCTGGAGAAGGCATATGATAGAGTTGATAGAGATGCTCTGTGGAAGGTATTAAGAATATATGGTGTGGGAGGAAAGTTGTTAGAAGCAGTGAAAAGTTTGTATCGAGGATGTAAGGCATATGTACGTGTAGGAAGAGAGGAAAGTGATTGGTTCTCAGTGAATGTACGTTTGCGGCAGGGGTGTGTGATGTCTCCATGGTTGTTTAATTTGTTTATGTATGGGGTTGTTAGGGAGGTGAATGCAAGAGTTTTGGAAAGAGGGGCAAGTATGAAGTCTGTTGGGTATGAGAGAGCTTGGGAAGTGAGTCAGTTGTTGTTCGCTGATGATACAGCGCTGGTGGCTGATTCATGTGAGAAACTGCAGAAGCTGGTGACTGAGTTTGGTAAAGTGTGTGGAAGAAGACAGATAGGAGTAAATGTGAATAAGAGCAAGGTTATTAGGTACAGTAGGGTTGAGGGTCAAGTCAATTGGGAGGTGAGTTTGAATGGAGAAAAACTGGAGGAAGTGAAGTATTTTAGATATCTGGGAGTGGATGTGGCAGCGGATGGAACCATGGAAGCGGAAGTGGATCATAGGGTGAGGGAGGGGGCGAAGATTCTGGGAGACTTGAAGAATGTGTGGAAGTCGAGAACATTATCTCGGAAAGCAAAAATGGGTATGTTTGAAGGAATAGTGGTTCCAACAATGTTGTATGGTTGCGAGGCGTGGGCTATGGATAGAGTTGTGCGCAGGAGGATGGATGTGCTGGAAATGTGATGTTTGAGGAGAATGTGTGGTGTGAGGTGGTTTGATCGAGTAAGTAACGTAAGGGTAAGAGAGATGTGTGGAAATAAAAAGAGCGTGGTTGAGAGAGCAGAAGAGGGTGTTTTGAAATGGTTTGGGCACATGGAGAGGATGAGTGAGGAAGGATTGACCAAGAGGATATATGTGTCGGAGGTGGAGGGAACGAGGAGAAGTGGGAGACCAAATTGGAGGTGGAAAGATGGAGTGAAAAAGATTTTGTGTGATCGGGGCCTGAACATGCAGGAGGATGAAGGGAGGGTAAGGAATACAGTGAATTGGATCGATGTGGTATACCGGGGTTGACGTGCTGTTAGTGGATTGAATCAGGGCATGTGAAGCGTCTGGGGTAAACCATGGAAAGCTGTGTAGGTATGTATATTTTCGTGTGTGGACGTATGTATATACATGTGTATGGGGGTGGGTTGGGCCATTTCTTTCGTCTGTTTTCTTGCGCTACTTCGCACACGCGGGAGACAGCGACAAAGCAAAAAAAAAAAAAAAAATATATATATATATATATATATATATATATATTTTTTTTTTTTTTTTTTTTTTTATACCTCGTCGCTGTCTCCCGCGTTTGCGAGGTAGCGCAAGGAAACAGACGAAAGAAATGGCCCAACCCCCTCCATACACATGTACATACATACGTCCACACACGCAAATATATATATATATATATATATATATATATATATATATTTTTTTTTTTTTTTTTGCTTTGTCGCTGTCTCCCGCGTGTGCGAGGTAGCGCAAGAAAACATATATATATATATATATATATATATATATATATATATATATATATAGTGCCATTGTACAAAGGAAAATGTGATAAAGGTGAGTGCTCAAATTACAGAGGTATAGGTTTGTTGAGTATTCCTGGAAAGGTTTCGATTGAAAGGGTAAAGGCATATATAGAGCATCAGATTGGGGAAGAGCAGTGTGGTTTCAGAAGTGGTAGAGGAAGTGTTGTTCAGGTGTTTGCTTCGAAGAATGTTTGTGAGAAATACTTAGAGTTGCAAATGGATTTGTATGTAACATTCATGGATCTGTAAAAGGCGAGTAATAGAATTGATAGAGATGCTTTTTTGAAGGTATTAAGAGTATATGGTGTTGGCGGTAAGTTGTTAGAAGCTGTTAAAAGTTTTTATCGAGGATATAAGGCATGTGTATTACTAGGAAGAGAGGAAAGTGATTGGTTCTCAGTGAATGTTGGTTTGCCGCAGGGGTACATGGTGTCTCCATGGTTATTTTGTTTATGGAAGTGGTTAATAGGGAGGTGAATGGAAGAGTTTTGGAGAGAGGGGCAAGTATGTAGTCTGTTGTGGATGAGAGAGCTTAGGAAGTGACTCAGTTGTTCTTCACTGATGATACATCGCTGGTAGTTGATTCACGTGAGAAGCTGCAAAAGATGGTGATTCAGTTTGGTAGAGCTTTTGAAAGAGCAGTGCTGAGAGTAAATGTGAATAAAAGCAAGGTTATTTGGTACAGTAGGGTGGAGGTTCAAGTCAACTGGGAGGTAAGTTTGAATTAAGAAAAACTTGAGAAGGTGAAGTGTTTTAGATATCTGGCGATATATATATATATATATATATATATATATATATATATATATATATATATATATATATATATATATATATATATATATATATATATATATATATATATATATATATATATATATATATATATATATATATATATATATATATATATATATATATATATATAATGGGATGTATTTAGGGAATCAGTGATGGATTGCGCAAAAGATGCTTGTGGCATGAGAAGAGTGGGAGGTGGGTTGATTAGAAAGGGTAGCGAGTGGTGGGATGAAGAAGTAAGAGTATTAGTGAAAGAGAAGAGAGAGGCATTTGGACGATTTTTGCAGGGAAAAAATGCAATTGAGTGGGAGATGTATAAAAGAAAGAGATAGGAGGTCAAGAGAAAGGTGCAAGAGGTGAAAAAAAGGGCAAATGAGAAATGGGGTGAGAGAGTATCATTAAATTTTAGGGAGAATAAAAAGATGTTCTGGAAGGAGGTAAATAAAGTGCGTAAGACAAGGGAGCAAATGGGAACTTCAGTGAAGGGCGCAAATGGGGAGGTGATAACAAGTAGTGGTGATGTGAGAAGGAGATGGAGTGAGTATTTTGAAGGTTTGTTGAATGTGTTTGATGATAGAGTGGCAGATATAGGGTGTTTTGGTCGAGGTGGTGTGCAAAGTGAGAGGGTTAGGGAAAATGATTTGGTAAACAGAGAAGAGGTAGTGAAAGCTTTGCGGAAGATGAAAGCCGGCAAGGCAGCAGGTTTGGATGGTATTGCAGTGGAATTTATTAAAAAAGGGAGTGACTGTATTGTTGACTGGTTGGTAAGGTTATTTAATGTATGTATGACTCATGGTGAGGTGCCTGAGGATTGGCGGAATGCGTGCATAGTGCCATTGTACAAAGGCAAAGGGGATAAGAGTGAGTGCTCAAATTACAGAGGTATAAGTTTGTTGAGTATTCCTGGTAAATTATATGGGAGGGTATTAATTGAGAGGGTGAAGGCATGTACAGAGCATCAGATTGGGGAAGAGCAGTGTGGTTTCAGAAGTGGTAGAGGATGTGTGGATCAGGTGTTTGCTTCGAAGAATGTATGTGAGAAATACTTAGAAAAGCAAATAGATTTATATGTAGCATTTATGGATCTGGAGAAGGCATATGATAGAGTTGATAGAGATGCTCTGTGGAAGGGAATTAAGAATATATGGTGTGGGAGGAAAGTTGTTAGAAGCAGTGAAAAGTTTTTATCGAGGATGTAAGGCATGTGTACGTGTAGGAAGAGAGGAAAGTGATTGGTTCTCAGTGAATGTAGGTTTGCGGCAGGGGTGTGTGATGTCTCCATGGTTGTTTAATTTGTTTATGGATGGGGTTGTTAGGGAGGTAAATGCAAGAGTTTTGGAAAGAGGGGCAAGTATGAAGTCTGTTGTGGATGAGAGAGCTTGGGAAGTGAGTCAGTTGTTGTTCGCTGATGACACAGCGCTGGTGGCTGATTCATTTGTGAAACTGCAGAAGCTAGTGACTGAGTTTGGTAAAGTGTGTGGAAGAAGAAAGTTAAGAGTAAATGTGAATAAGAGCAAGGTTATTAGGTACAGTAGGGTTGAGGGTCAAGTCAATTGGGAGGTGAGTTTGAATGGAGAAAAACTGGAGGAAGTGAAATGTTTTAGATATCTGGGAGTGGATCTGGCAGCGGATGGAACCATGGAAGCGGAAGTGGATCATAGGGTGGGGGAGGGGGCGAGAATTCTGGGGGCCTTGAAGAATGTGTGGAAGTCGAGAACATTATCTCGGAAAGCAAAAATGGGTATGTTTGAAGGAATAGTGGTTCCAACAATGTTGTATGGTTGCGAGGCGTGGGCTATGGATAGAGTTGTGCGCAGGAGGATGGATGTGCTGGAAATGAGATGTTTGAGGACAATGTGTGGTGTGAGGTGGTTTGATCGAGTGAGTAACGTAAGGGTAAGAGAGATGTGTGGAAATAAAAAGAGCGTGGTTGAGAGAGCAGAAGAGGGTGTTTTGAAGTGGTTTGGGCACATGGAGAGGATGAGTGAGGAAAGATTGACCAAGAGGATATATGTGTCGGAGGTGGAGGGAACAAGGAGAAGAGGGAGACCAAATTGGAGGTGGAAAGATGGAGTGAAAAAGATTTTGTGTGATCGGGGCCTGAACATGCAGGAGGGTGAAAGGAGGGCAAGGAATAGAGTGAATTGGAGCGATGTGGTATACCGGGGCTGACGTGCTGTCAGTGGATTGAATCAAGGCATGTGAAGCGTCTGGGGTAAACCATGGAAAGCTGTGTAGGTATGTATATTTGCGTGTGTGGACGTATGTATATACATGTGTATGGGGGGGGGTTGGGCCATTTCTTTCGTCTGTTTCCTTGCGCTACCTCGCAAACGCGGGAGACAGCGACAAAGTAAAAAAAAAAAAAAAAAAAAAAAAATATATATATATATATATATATATATATATATATATATATATATATATATATATATATATATATATATATATATATATATATTTTTTTTTTTTTTTTTTTTTTTTTTTGCTTTGTCGCTGTCTCCCGCGTGTGCGAGGTAGCGCAAGGAAACAGACGAAAGAAATGGCCCAACCCACCCCCATACACATGTATATACATACGTCCACACACGCAAATATACATACCTACACAGCTTTCCATGGTTTACCCCAGACGCTTCACATGCCCTGATTCAATCCACTGACAGCACGTCAACCCCGATATACCACATCGATCCAATTCACTCTATTTCTTGCCCTCCTTTCACCCTCCTGCATGTTCAGGCCCCGATCACACAAAATCTTTTTCACTCCATCTTTCCACCTCCAATTTGGTCTCCCACTTCTCCTCGTTCCCTCCACCTCCGACACATATATCCTCTTGGTCAATCCTTCCTCACTCATTCTCTCCATGTGCCCAAACCATTTCAAAACACCCTCTTCTGCTCTCTCAACCACGCTCTTTTTATTTCCACACATCTCTCTTACCCTTACGTTACTTACTCGATCAAACCACCTCACACCACACATTGTCCTCAAACATCTCATTTCCAGCACATCCATCCTCCTGCGCACAACTCTATCCATAGCCCACGCCTCGCAACCATACAACATTGTTGGAACCACTATTCCTTCAAACATACCCATTTTTGCTTTCCGAGATAATGTTCTCGACTTCCACACATTCTTCAAGGCTCCCAGGATTTTCGCCCCCTCCCCCACCCTATGATCCACTTCCGCTTCCATGGTTCCATCCGCTGCCAGATCCACTCTCAGATATCTAAAACACTTTACTTCCTCCAGTTTTTCTCCATTCAAACTTACCTCCCAATTGACTTGACCCTCAACCCTACTGTACCTAATAACCTTGCTCTTATTCACATTTACTCTTAACTTTCTCCTTTCACACACGTTACCAAACTCAGTCACCAGCTTCTGCAGTTTCTCACATGAATCAGCCACCAGCGCTGTATCATCAGCGAACAACAACTGACTCACTTCCCAAGCTCTCTCATCCCCAACAGACTTCATACTTGCCCCTCTTTCCAAAACTCTTGCATTTACCTCCCTAACAACCCCATCCATACACAAATTAAACAACCATGGTGACGTCACACACCCCTGCCGCAAACCTACATTCACTGAGAACCAATCACTTTCCTCTCTTCCTACACGTACACATGCCTTACATCCTCGATACAAACTTTTCACTGCTTCTAACAACTTGCCTCCCACACCATATATTCTTAATACCTTCCACAGAGCATCTCTATCAACTCTACCATATGCCTTCTCCAGATCCATAAATGTTACATTCAAATCAATTTGCTTTTCTAAGTATTTCTCACATACCTTCTTCAAAGCAAACACCTGATCCACACATCCTCTACCACTTCTGAAACCACACTGCTCTTCCCCAATCTGATGCTCTGTACATGCCTTCACCTCTCAATCAATACCCTCCCATATAATTTACCAGGAATACTCAACAAACTTATACCTCTGTAATTTGAGTACTCAATCTTATCCCCTTTGCCTTTGTACAATGTCACTATGCACGCATTCCGCCAATCCTCAGGCACCTCACCATGAGTCATACATACATCAAATAACCTTACCAACCAGTCAATAATACAGTCACCCACTTTTTTAATAAATTCCAGTGCAATACCATCCAAACATGCTGCCTTGCCGGCTTTCACCTTCCGCAAAGCTTTTACTACCTATTCTCTGTTTACCAAATCATTTTCCCTAAACCTCTCACTTTGCACACTACCTCGACCAAAACACCCTATATCTGCCACTCTATCATCAAACACATTTAACAAAGCTTCAAAATACTCACTCCATCTCCTTCTCACATCACCACTACTTGCTATCTCCTCCCCATTTGCGCCCTTCACTGAAGATCCCATTTGCTCCCTTGTCTTACGCACTTTATTTACCTCCTTCCAGAAAATCTTTTTATTCTCCCTAAAATTTAATGATACTCTCTCACCCCAACTCTCATTTGCCCTCTTTTTCACCTCTTGCACTTTTCTCTTGACCTCCTGTCTCTTTCTTTTATACATTTTATACATTTTTTTATACATATATTATCCCTGGGGACAGGGGACTAAGAATACTTCCCACGTAATCCCTGCGTGTCATAGAAGGCGACTAAAGGGGAGGGAGCGGGTGGCTGGAAATCCTCCCCCCCCCTTTTTTTTTTTACCAAAACAAGGAAGAGAGAAGGGGCCAGGTGAGGATATTCCCTCTAAGGCCCAGTCCTCTATTCTCAACGCTACCTCGATAACGCGGGAAATGGCGAATAGTTTGAAAAAAAGAATATACATACATATATATATATATATATATATATATATATATATATATATATATATATATATATATATATATATATATATATATATATATATATATATATATATATATATGTTTTGATTATTTTGCTTTTTCGCTTTCTCCCGTGTTAGCAAAATCGCCTAAGGAAACAGACAATAACAATGGCACAATGGCACAAACCACTCACATACACATGTATACACATACACGTGTACGTACCCAAATATACATACCTATACATCTCAACGTATACATATATATTCAAACACAGACATATACATATTTACACATGTACATAATTCATACTGTCTCCCTTTATTCATTCCCATCGGTACCACGCCACACATGAAATAACAACCCTCTCCCCTCTCATATGCGCGAGGTAGCGCTAGGAAAAGACAACAAAAGCCATATTCGTTCACACTCAGTCTCGAACTGTTGTGTAATAATGCACCGAAACCAAAGCTGCTTTTCCAAATCCAGGCCCCCCAGAAATTTCCATGGTTTACTCCAGACGCTTCACATTCCCTGGTTCAATCCACTGATTGCACGTTGACCCCGGTATACCACATCGTTCCAATTCATTATATTACTTGCACGCCTTTCACCCCCCTTCATGTTCAAGCCCTGATTACTCAAAATCTTTTTCACCCCATCTATTCAAATCCTATTTGGCCTCCCACATCTCGTTCCCTCCACCTCTGACACATATATCCTCTTAGTCAATCTTTCCTCAATGATTCTCTCCATGTGACCAAACCATTTCAAAACACCCTCTTCTGCTCCCTCAACCACACTCTTTTTATTACCACACATCTCTCTTACCCTGTTATTAATTACTCGATCAAACCACCTCACACCATATAATGTCCTCAAACATCTCATTTCCAGCAAATCCACTCTCCTCCGCACAACTCTATCTGTAGCCCATGCCTCGCAACAATACAACATTGTTGGAACCAGCTTTCCTTCACACATACCCAATTTTGCTTTTCGAGATAATGTTCTCGACTTTCACACATTCTTCAACGCTACCAGACCTATCGCCGCCTCCTCCACCCTATGATTCGCTTCCGCTTCCATGGTTTCATCCGCTGCCAAATCCACTCCCAGATATCTAAAACACTTAACTTCCTCCAGTTTTTCTCCATTCAAACGTACCTCGCAAATGAATTGTCCCTCAACGCTACTGTACCTAATTACCTTGCTCTTATTCACATTTACTCACAGCTTTCTTCTTTCAGTCACGAGCTTCTGTAGTTTCTCACACGAATCAGCCACTGGCGCTGTATCATCAGCGAACAACAATTGACTCACTACCAAAGCTCTCTAATCCACAACAGACTGCACACTTGCCCCTCTTTCCAAAACTCTTGCATTCACCTCCCTAACAATTACATCCATAAACAAATTAAACAACAATGGAGACATCACACACCCCTGCCGCAAACCTACATTCACTTAGAACCAATCACTTACCTCTCTTCCAACACGTACACATGCCTTTCATCCTCGATAAAAACTTTTCACTGCTTCTAACAACTTGCCTCCCACACCATATATTCTTAATACCTTTCACAGAGCATCTCTATCAACACTATCATATGCCTTCTCCAGATCCATAAATGCTACATACAGATCCATTTGCTTTTCTAAGTATTTCTCATATACATTCTTCAAAGCAAACACCTGATCCAGACATCCTTTACCACTTCTGAAACCACACTGCTCTTCCCCAATCTGATGCTCTGTACATTCCTTCACACTCTCAATCAATACCCTCCCATATAAATTCCCATAAATACTCAACAAACGTATACTTCTGTAATTTGAGCACTCACCTTAACCCCCTTTGCCTTTTTACAAGGGCGCTATGCAACTATTCCACCAATCCTCAGGCACCTCACCATGAGGCATACATACATTACATAACCTTACGAACCAGTCAACTATACAGTCAGACCCTTTTTTAATAAATTTCACTGCCATACCTTCCATACCTGCTGCCTTGCCGGTTTTCATCTTCCGCAAAGCTTTTACTATCACTTCTCTGTTTACCAAATCATTCTCACCAACCCCCTCAGTTTGCACATCAGCTCGTCGAAAACACCCTATATCTGCCAATCTATCGTCAACCACATTCAAGAAACCTTCTGAATTCTCACTCCATCTCCTTCTCACATCACCTCTACTTCTTATCACCTCCCAATTAGCCCCCTTCACTGAAGTTCCCATTTGTTTTCTTATCTTAGGCACATTATTTACGTCCTTCCAAAACATCTTTATATTATCACTAGACTTTAATGATACTCTCTCACTCCTTCTCTCATTTCCCTCTTTTTCACCTCTTGCACCTTTCTCTTGATCTCCTTCCTTTTTCTTTTATGAAACTCCAAGTCATTTGCATTAATTCCTTGCAAAAATCGTCCAAATGCGTCTCTCTTCTCTTTCACTAAGAATCTTAATTCTTCATCCCACCACTCATTACCCTTTGTAATCTGCCCACCTCCCACGCTTCTCATGCCACAAGCATCTTTTGCGCAAGCCATCACTGCTTCCCTCAAAACATCCCATTTCTCCCACACTCCCCTTACGTCCTTTGTTCTCGCCTTTTTCCATTCTGTACCCAGTCTCTCCAGGTACTTCCTCACACAACTCTCCTTCCCAAACTCGCTTACTCACTTACTTATATATATATATATATATATATATATATATATATATATATATATATATATATATATATATAATCACAGCAAAAGTAACTATTTATCTAAAATGAATGATCTTCTAAATGAAAACACAACATATTCTAAACTTAGTAAGAATCCCTTAGAAGCAGTTAATTCTCAATTCAATAAAGAGATAAAATTGTTGTTGAAAGGTAACATTTCTCTTATCAAAAGTTTGTCATCTTTGTCCCCTTCATTACCGTATATGTATGGACTTATCAAAACACATAAACAAAATTTTCCAGCAAGACCTATAGTTAGTTCAGTCGGCTCCATCACATATAAATTATCAAAATGGTTAGTTTCCTTATTAAGCCCTTTAGTGGGTAAGGTTTCAAATTCTAATATCATGAACAATGAGATTTAGTCAACAAGCTAAACAAGATCAATATTAACTTTGATTTCAAACTAGTTAGCTTTGATGTTTCCTCACTTTTCACTAAAGTTCCAGTTGATGACCTTTTAGAATATCTATTTGATGTCTTGGATGATATTCATTTACCTGTTTCAAAGTCTAATTTCATTGAACTGATAAAATTGTGTATAAACGACTATGTATTTCAATTTAATGGAGGTTATTATGCTCAAAAATTTGGTATGGCAATGGGTAACCCTCTTTCACCTGTACTAAGTAATCTTCATATTGATTTTTTTGAAACAAAATTACTAAAGGATATCTTACCTTCTAATGCAATTTGGTTTAGGTATGTAGATGATGTTCTTTGTGTTTGGCCAACAAATGAAAATTTACAAATATTTCTCCCCTTACTTAACAATTTACTACCTTCCATCAAATTTACTGTAGAAAATGAAAATAATGGTATGTTACCATTTTAGATCGCATGATCCATAAACAAGGAAACAAGTTTAAGTTTAGCATATATAGAAAACCCACCAATGTATGCTCATATATCCATTATTACTTATCTCAACATGACAGAGTTAAATTATCATCATTTCAATCTACGTTCCTAAGGGCATTACGTATTTGCAGTCCAGAGTTTATTGATGATGAGTTTAAGAAGATATATTCTATTAGATCCAAGTTAAAGTACCCTAGATCTTTCATTGATAAATCCCTTAAGTTAGCAAAGAAATCATTTTATAAAGTTCATCCCAAACCTCCCACTGACACCAAGAATCTTTTAGTTCTCCCTTTTAATAATGATTTCAGTTTGCTTCCCATGTACCTTAAATCCTTTAATGTAAATGTTGCCTTTAGCAACAATAATACGAAAAGGAACATCTTAATCAGGAATTCACCAGAAAATTCTATTGGTTGCATCTATAAAGTTCCTTGTGGAAACTGTTATAAATTTTATGTTGGTCAGACTGGTAAGGATCTTTCTGTTAGACTTAAGCAACATAAATATGGTATAAGAACGGGACAAGAATCAAATGCCTTGTTTAATCATGTTAAAAACTATGATCATTGTATTGACTGGAGTAACGCCATCTCATTGTTAACTCTAACTCTATTACCAAGAGAAATATCATTGAATCTTCTATTATTAGATACACAAAAAATCATAATCTTAATATTAGTGATGGTCTGTACAAATTAGATAACTTTATTATTGGTAAGATTTGTAAAATGATAAGTTTATGAACGCTCGTTGTATGTTTTGGACAATCACATGTTTACCAAATGGCGTCCTAGCTTCGTCTCTTCGATGTATATCAACTGACTGTTATATTTCTCTCTTGTGTCTCCCCTGGTGATATGATTGTTACATGAAAGTGCACTTGGGAACTTATCGTGTTTCATTTTCCTCGTGGACTCATAGGAATATCTTGATCACGCGCAAAATTGTGATCCTTTCCAATATATATATATATATATATATATATATATATATATATATATATATATATATATATATATATATATATATATATCATAGAACATACAATCCTCCAACAGCGAGGATCGAACCCGGGACCCCTGTGCAAGAGGCAGGCATGCTAGCAGGACCATAGCCTAGCTGTTACATGCCTGCCTCTTGCACAGGGGTCCCGGGTTCGATCCTGGCTGTTGGAGGATTGTATGTTCTATGAAGGTGCACGTTCATATGCACTTTATTCGTATTCATATACCTCCGCGTTGTACAGTTAGGTTCGGTAAAACGCTATCAGCTAGGTATGTGCGCCTGTTGGGAAATTACCGGTATAGACCCCGTTGCTCACCATTGTGAGACGAAGGGTATTCGAGTACTTAGTATTCGAATAGTTGTTTCCTATTAGCCAGGCCCATAGCTTAGCGGTTAGCATGCCTGCCTCTTGCACAGGGGTCCAGGGTTCGATCCTGGCTGTTGGAGGTTTGTATGTTCTATGAAGGTGCGCGTTCATATGCACTTTATTCGTATATATATATATATATATATTGGTGCATATGCACCTGGGCATGAGAACAAAGATCATGATAGGTAAGTGTTTTGGGAGCAGCTGAGTGAGTGTGTTGGTAGTTTTGATGCACGAGACCAGGTTATGGTGATGGGTGATTTCAATGCAAAGGTGAATAATGTGGCAGTTGAGGTAATAATTTGTGTAGATGGGGTGTTCAGTAGTGTAAATGGAAATGGTGAAGAGCTTGTAGATATATGTGCTGAAAGAGGCATAGTGATTGGGAATACCTGGTTTAAAAAGAGAGATATACATAAGTATACGTATGTAAGTAGGAGCGAATGCCATAGAGCGTCATTCGATCACGTTTTAATTGATAGGCGCGCGAAAGAGAGACTTTTGAATATTATTGTGCTGAGAGGTGTAACTGGATGGATGTCTGATCATTATCTTGCGGAGGCGAAGTTGAAGATTTGTAGGGGTTTTCAGAAAAGAAGAGAGAATGTTGGGGTGAAGAGAGTGGTGAGAGTAAGTGAGCTTGGGAAGGAGATTTGTGTGAGAAAGTACCAGGAGAGACTGAGTACAGAATGGAAAAAGGTGAGAACACCGGACATTAGGGGAGTGGGGGAGGAATGGGATGTATTTATGGAAGCAGTGATGGCTTACGCAAAAGATGCTTGTGGCATGAGAAGTGTGGGAGGAGGGCAGATTAGAAAAGATATCGAGTGGTGGGATGATGAAGTAAGATTATTAGTGAAGAGAAGAGAGAGGAATTTTACGATTTTTGCAAAGACATAAGGCAAATGACTGAAATATGTATGAAAGAAACAAGCAGGAGGTCGGGAGAAAGGTGCAAGAGGTGAAAAGGAGGGCAAATGGCAGTTGGGGTGAGAGAGTATCATTAGAGTTTAGGGAGGATAAAAAGATGTTTTGGAAGGAGGCAAATAAAGTACTTAAGACAAGGGAACAATATGGAACATCAGTGAAGGGGGTTAATGGAGAGGTGATAACAAGTATTGGCGATGTGAGAAGGAGATGGAGTGAGTATTTTGAAGGTTGTTGAATGTGTTTGATGATAGAGTGGCAGATATAGGTTGTTTTCATCGAGGTGGTGTGCAAAGTGAGAGGGTTTGGGAGAATGATATAGTAAACAGAGAAGAAGTGCTAAAAGTTTTGCGGAAGATTAAAGCCGGCAAGGCAGCGGGTTTGGATGGTACTGCAGTGGAATTTATTAAAAAAGTGGGTGCCTGTATTGTTGACTGGTTGGTAAGGTTATTTAATGTACGTATGTTTCATGGTGAGGTGCCTGAGGTTTGGCGGAATGCATCCATAGTGCCATTGTACAAAGGCAAAGGGGATAAAGGTGAGTTCTCAAATTACAGAGGTATAAGTTTGCTGAGTATTACCGGGAAATTATATGGGAAGGTATTGATTGAGAGGGTGAAGGAATGTACAGAGCATCATATTGGGAAAGAGCATTGTGGCTTCAGACGTGGTAGAGAATGTTTGGATCAGGTGTTTGCTCTAAATAATGTATGTGAGAATTGCTTACAAAGGCAAATGGATTTGTATATAGCATTTATGGATTCGGAGAAGGCATATGATAAAGTTGATAGAGATGCTCTGTGGAAGGTATTAAGAATATATGGTGTGGGAGGCAAGTTGTTAGAAGCAGTGAAAAGTTTTTATCGAGGATGTAAAGGATGTGTATGTGTTGAAGAGAGGAAAGTGATTGGTTCTCAATGAATGTTGGTTTGTGTCATAGGGGTGTGATGTCTCCATGGTTGTTTAATTTGTTTATGTATAGGGTTGTTTGGGAGGTGAATGCAACAGTCTTGGAAAGAAGGGCAAGTATGCAGTCTGTTGTGGATGAGAGAGCTTGGGAAGTGAGTTAGTTGTTGTTCGCTGATGATACAGCACTGGTGGCTTATTCCGGTGAGAAACCGCAGAAGCTGGTGACTGTGTTTGGTAAAGTGTGTGAAAAAAGAAGGCTGAGAGTAAATGTAAATAAGAGCAAGGTTATTAGGAACAGTAGGGTTGAGGGACAAGTCAATTGCGTGGTAAGTTTTAATGGAGAAAAACTGGAGGAAGTAAAGTGTTTTGGACATCTGGGAGTGGATTTGGCATCGAACGGAATCATGAAAGCGGAGGTGAATCATAGGGTAGGGTAGGAGGCGAAAGTTATGGGAGCGTAAAAGAATGTGTGGAAGTCGAGAAAAATATCTTAGAAAGCCATAATGGGTATGTTTGACGGAATAGCGGTTCTAACAATGTAATATGTTTTTGAGGCGTGGGCTAAAAATAGAGATCTGCGAAGGACGATGGATGTGATGGAAATGAGGGGTTTGAGGACAATATGTGGTGTGAGGTGGTTTGATCGACTAAGTAATGAAAGGGTAAGAGAGATGTGTGGAAATAAAAAGATTGCGGTTGAGAGAGCAGAAGATGGTCACAGGGTTCGGTCACATGGAGAGAATGAGTGAGGAAAGATTGACAAAGAGGATATAAGTGTTAGGGGTGGAGGGAACGATGGGAAGTGGGAAACCAAATTGGAGGTGGAAAGATAGAGTGAAAAAGATTTTGAATGATCGGGGCTTGAACATGCTGGAAGGTGAAAGGCGTACAAGAAATAGAGTGAATTGGAACGATGCAGTTTACAGGGGTCGACGTGTTGTCAGTGGATTGAACCAGGGCATTTGAAGCGTCTGGGGTAAACCATGGAAAGTTCTGTGGGCCCTGAATGTGGATGGGAAGATGCAGTTTCGGTGTATTATACATGACAGCTAAAGATTGAGTGTGAACGAATTTGCCCTTTGTTGTCTTTTCCTAGCGCTACTTCACGCATATGCTGGGGGAGGGGGGTTGTCATTTCATGTGTAGCGGGGTGGCGAAGGAAATAAATAAGGGCAGACAGTATGAATTATGTTCAGGTGTATATTTGTATATCTCTGTGTGTATACATATGTATACATTTAGATGTATAGGCATGTATATACATACACGACCACACACGTACACATACATACCTATACATGTCAGAGAGTATATATGTATATATATATATATATATATATATATATATATATATATATATATATATATATATATATATATATATATATATATATATATATATATATATATATATATATATTTGCTCCCTTGTCTTACGCACTTTATTTACCTCCTTCCAGAACATCTTTTTATTCTCCCTAAAATTTAATGATACTCTCTCACCCCAACTCTCATTTGCCTTTTTTTTCAGCTCTTGCACCTTTCTCTTCACCTCCTGTCTCTTTCTTTTATACATCTCCCACTCAATTGCAATTTTTCCCTGCAAAAATCGTCCAAATGCCTCTCTCTTCTCTTTAACTAATACTCTTACTTCTTCATCCCACCACTCACTACCCTTTGCAATCAACCCACCTCCCACTCTTCTCATGCCACAAGCATCTTTTGCGCAATCCATCACTGAAAGGCGCAAATGGGGAGGTGATAACAAGTTGTGGTGATGTGAGAAGGAGATGGAGTGAGTATTTTGAAGGTTTGTTGAATGTGTTTGATGATAGAGTGGCAGATATAGGGTGTTTTGGTCGAGGTGGTGTGCAAAGTGAGAGGGTTAGGGAAAATGATTTGGTAAACCGAGAAGAGGTAGTGAAAGCTTTGCGGAAGATGAAAGCCGGCATGGCAGCAGGTTTGGATGGTATTGCAGTGGAATTTATTAAAAAAGGGGGTGGTTGTATTGTTTACTGGTTGGTAAGGTTATTTAATGTATGTATGACTCATGGTGAGGTGCCTGAGGATTGGCGGAATGCGTGCATAGTGCCATTGTACAAAGGCAAAGGGGATAAGAGTGAGTGCTCAAATTACAGAGGTATAAGTTTGTTGAGTATTCCTGGCAAATTATATGGGAGGGTATTGATTGAGAGGGTGAAGGCATGTACAGAGCATCAGATTGGGGAAGAGCAGTGTGGTTTCAGAAGTGGTAGAGGATGTGTGGATCAGGTGTTTGCTTTGAAGAATGTATGTGAGAAATACTTAGAAAAGCAAATGGATTTGTATGTAGCATTTATGGATCTGGAGAAGGCATATGATAGAGTTGATAGAGATGCTCTGTGGAAGGTATTAAGAATATATGGTGTGGGAGGAAAGTTGTTAGAAGCAGTGAAAAGTTTTTATCGAGGATGTAAGGCATGTGTACGTGTAGGAAGAGAGGAAAGTGATTGGTTCTCAGTGAATGTAGGTTTGCGGCAGGGGTGTGTGCTGTCTCCATGGTTGTTTAATTTGTTTATGGATGGGGTTGTTAGGGAGGTAAATGCAAGAGATTTGGAAAGAGGGGCAAGTATGAAGTCTGTTGGGGATGAGAGAGCTTGGGAAGTGAGTCAGTTGTTGTTCGCTGATGATACAGCGCTGGTGGCTGATTCATGTGAGAAACTGCAGAAGCTGGTGACTGAGTTTGGTAAAGTGTGTGGAAGAAGAAAGTTAAGAGTAAATGTGAATAAGAGCAAGGTTATTAGGTACAGTAGGGTTGAGGGTCAAGTCAATTGGGAGGTGAGTTTGAATGGAGAAAAACTGGATGAAGTGAAGTGTTTTAGATATCTGGGAGTGGATCTGGCAGCGGATGGAACCATGGAAGCGGAAGTGGATCATAGGGTGGGGGAGGGGGCGAAAATTCTGGGGGCCTTGAAGAAAGTGTGGAAGTCGAGAACATTATCTCGGAAAGCAAAAATGGGTATGTTTGAAGGAATAGTGGTTCCAACAATGTTGTATGGTTGCGAGGCGTGGGCTATGGATAGAGTTGTGCGCAGGAGGATGGATGTGCTGGAAATGAGATGTTTGAGGACAATGTGTGGTGTGAGGTGGTTTGATCGAGTGAGTAACGTAAGGGTAAGAGAGATGTGTGGAAATAAAAAGAGCGTGGTTGAGAGAGCAGAAGAGGGTGTTTTGAAGTGGTTTGGGCACATGGAGAGAATGAGTGAGGAAAGATTGACCAAGAGGATATATGTGTCGGAGGTGGAGGGAACGAGGAGAAGAGGGAGACCAAATTGGAGGTGGAAAGATGGAGTGAAAAAGATTTTGTGTGATCGGGGCCTGAACATGCAGGAGGGTGAAAGGAGGGCAAGGAATAGAGTGAATTGGAGCGATGTGGTATACCGGGGTTGACGTGCTGTCAGTGGATTGAATCAAGGCATGTGAAGCGTCTGGGGTAAACCATGGAAAGCTGTGTAGGTATGTATATTTGCGTGTGTGGACGTATGTATATACATGTGTATGGGGGTGGGTTGGGCCATTTCTTTCGTCTGTTTCCTTGCGATACCTCGCAAACGCGGACGACAGCGGCAAAAAAAAAAAAAAAAAATATATATATATATATATATATGTATATATATGTATATATATATATATTTGTATATATATATATGTAAATATATATATATATATATATATATATATATATATATATATATATATATATATATATATATATATATATATATATATATATGTATATATATACACAACAATATGTATATATATATATACAACATTGTTGGAACCACTATTCCTTCAAACATACCCATTTTTGCTTTCCGAGATAATGTTCTCGACTTCCACACACTCTTCAAGGCTCCCAGAATTCTCGCCCCCTCCCCCACCCAATGATCCACTTCCGCTTCCATGGTTCCATCCGCTGCCAGATCCACTCCCAGATATCTAAAACACTTCACTTCCTCTAGTTTTTCTCCATTCAAACTCACCTCCCGATATATATATATATATATATATATATATATATATATATATATATATATATATATATATATATATATATATATATATATATATATATATATATATATATATATATATATATATATATATATATATATATATATATATATATATATATATATATATATATTTATATACATATATATATATATATATATATATATATATATATATATATATATATATATATATATATATATATATATATATATATATGTATATATATATATATATATGTATATATATATATATATATATATATATATATATATATATATATATATATATATATGTATATAAATATATATATATACATATATATATATATATATATATATAAATATGTATATATATATATATATATATATATATATATATATATATATATATATATATATATATATATATATATATATATATATATATATATATATATATATATATATATATATATATATATATATATTCTTATTTTTTTCATTATACTTTGTCGCTGTCTCCCGCGTTTGCGAGGTACGCAAGGAAACACACGAAAGAAATGGCCCAACCCCCCCATACACATGTATATACATACGTCCACACACGCAAATATACATACCTACACAGCTTTCCATGGTTTACCCCAGTCGCTTCACATGCCTTGATTCAATCCACTGACAGCACGTCAACCCCGGTATACCACATCGCTCCAATTCACTCTATTCCTTGCCCTCCTTTCACCCTCCTGCATGTTCAGGCCCCGATCACACAAAATCTTTTTCACTCCATCTTTCCACCTCCAATTTGGTCTCCCTCTTGTCCTCGTTCCCTCCACCTCCGACACATATATCCTCTTGGTCAATCTTTCCTCACTCATTTTCTCCATGTGCCCAAACCACTTCAAAACACCCTCTTCTGCTCTCTCAACCACGCTCTTTTTATTTCCACACATCTCTCTTACCCTTACGTTACTCACTCGATCAAACCACCTCACACCACATATTGTCCTCAAACATCTCATTTCCAGCACATCCATCCTCCTGCGCACAACTCTATCCATAGCCCACGCCTCGCAACCATACAACATTTTTGGAACCACTATTCCTTCAAACATACCCATTTTTGCTTTCCGAGATAATGTTCTCGACTTCCATACATTCTTTAAGGCCCCCAGAATTTTCACCCCCTCCCCCACCCTATGATCCACTTCCGCTTCCATGGTTCCATCCGCTGCCAGATCCACTCCCAGATATCTAAAACACTTCACTTCCTCCAGTTTCTCTCCATTCAGACTCACCTCCCAATTGACTTGACCCTCAACCCTACTCTACCTAATAACCTTGCTCTTATTCACATTTACTCTTCACTTTCTTCTTCCACACACTTTACCAAACTCAGTCACCAGCTTCTGCAGTTTCTCACATGAATCAGCCACCAGCGCTGTAACATCAGCGAACAACAACTGACTTACTTCCCAAGCTCTCTCATCCCCAACAGACTTCATACTTTCCCCTCTCTCCAAAACTCTTGCATTTACCTATATAAAAACCCCATCCATAAACAAATTAAACAACCATGGAGACATCACACATCCCTGCCGCAAACCTACATTCACTGAGAACCAATCACTTTCCTCTTTTCCTACACGTACACATGCCTTACATCATCGATAAAAACTTTTCACTGCTTCTAACAACTTGCCTCCCACACCATATATTCTTAATACCTTCCACAGAGCATCTCTATCAACTCTATCATATGCCTTCTCCAGATACATAAATGCTACATACAAATCCATTTGCTTTTCTAAATATTTCTGACATATATTCTTCAAAGCAAACACCTGATCCACACATCCTCTACCACTTCTGAAACCACACTGCTCTTCCCCGATCTGATGCTCTGTACATGCCTTCACCCTCTCAATCAATACCCTCCCATATAATTTACCAGGAATACTCAACAAACTTATACCTCTGTAATTTGAGCACTCACTCTTATCCCCTTTGCCTTTGTACAATGGCACTATGCACGCATTCCGCCAATCCTCAGGCACCTCACCATGAGTCATACATGCATTAAATAACCTTACCAACCAGTCCACAATACAGTCACCCCCTTTTTTAATAAATTCCACTGCAATACCATCCAAACCTGCTGCCTTGCCGGCTTTCATCTTCCGCAAAGCTTTCACTACCTCTTCTCTGTTTACCAAATAATTTTCCCTAACCCTCTCACTTTGCACACCATCTCGACCAAAACACCCTATATCTGCCTCTCTATCATCAAACACATTCAACAGACCTTCAAAATACTCACTCCATCTCCTTCTCACATCACCACTACTTGTTATCACCTCCCCATTTGCACCCTTCACTGAAGTTCCCATTTGCTCCCTTGTCTTACGCACTTTATTTACCTCCTTCTAGAACATCTTTTTATTCTCTCTAAAATTTAATGATACTCTCTCACCCCAACTCTCATTTGCGCTTTTTTTCACCTCTTGCACCTTTCTCTTGACCTCCTGTCTCTTTCTTTTATACATCTCCCACTCAATTGGATTTTTTCCCTGCAAAAATCGTCCAAATGCCTCTCTCTTCTCTTTCACTAATACTCTTACTTCTTCATCCCACCACTCACTACCCTTTCTAATCAACCCACCTCCCACTCTTCTCATGCCACAAGCATCTTTTGCGCAATCCATCACTGATTCCCTAAATATATCCCATTCCTCCCCCACTCCCCTTACTTCCATTGTTCTCACCTTTTTCCATTCTGTACTCAGTCTCTCCTGGTACTTCCTCACACAGGTCTCCTTCGCAAGCTCACTTACTCTCACCACCCTCTTCACCCCAACATTCACTCTTCTTTTCTGAAAGCCCATACAAATCTTCACCTTAGCCTCAACAAGATAATGATCAGACATCCCTCCAGTTGCACCTCTCAGCACATTAACATCCAAAAGTCTCTCTTTCGCACGCCTGTCAATTAACACGTAATCCAATAACGCTCTCTGGCCATCTCTCCTACTTACATAAGTATACTTATGTATATCTCGCTTTTTAAACCAGGTATTCCCAATCATCAGTCCTTTTTCAGCACATAAATCTACAAGCTCTTCACCATTTCCATTTACAACACTGAACACCCCATGTATACCAATTATTTCCTCAACTGCCACATTACTCACCTTTGCATTCAAATCACCCATCACTATAACCCGGTCTCGTGCATCAAAACCTCCAACACACTCATTCAGCTGCTCCCAAAACACTTGCCTCTCATGATCTTTCTTCTCATGCCCAGGCGCATAAGCACCAATAATCACCCACCTCTCTCCATCAACTTTCAGTTTTACCCATATTAATCGAGAATTTACTTTCTTACATTCTATCACATACTCCCACAACTCCTGTTTCAGGAGTATTGCTACTCCTTCCCTTGCTCTTGTCCTCTCACTAACCCATGACTTTACTCCCCAGATATTCCCAAACCACTCTTCCCCTTTACCCTTGAGCTTCGTTTCACTCAGAGTCAAAACATCCAGGTTCCTTTCCTCAATCATACTACCTATCTCTCCTTTTTTCACATCTTGGTTACATCCACACACATTTAGGCACCCCACTCTGAGCCTTCGAGGAGGATGAGCACTCCCCGCGTGACTCCTTCTTCTCTTTCCCATTTTAGAAAGTTAATACAAGGAGGGGAGTATTTCTGGCTCCCCGCTCCCGTCCCCTCTAGTATATATATATATATATATACATATATATATATATATATATATATATATATATATATATATATATATATATATATATATATATATATATATATATATATATATATATATATATATATATATATATATATGTATATATATATATTTACATATATATATATAAATATATATATATATATATATATATATATATATATATATATATACATATATATATATATATATATATATATATATATATATATATATATATCTTTTTTTTTTTCTTTTTTTGTTTTGTCGCTGTCTCCCGCGCTTGCGAGGTAGCGCAAGGAAACAGACGAAAGAAATGGCCCAACCCACCCCCATACACATGCCTTTATTCAATCCACTGACAGCACGTCAAACCCGGTATACCACATCGCTCCAATTCATTGTATTCTTTGCCCTCCTTTCACCCTCCTGCATGTTTAGGCCCCGATCACACAAAATCTTTTTCACTCCATCTTTCCACCGCCAATTTGGTCTCCCTCTTCTCCTCGTTCCCTCCACTTCCGACACAAATATCCTCTTGGTCAATCTTTCCTCACTCATTCTCTCCATGTGACCAAACCATTTCAAAACACCCTCTTCTGCTCTCTCAACCACGCTCTTTTTATTTCCACACATCTCTCTTACCTTTACGTTACTTACTCGATCAAACCATCTCACACCACACATTGTCCTCAAACATCTCATTTGCAGCACATCCATCCTCCTGCGCACAACTCAATCCATAGTCCATGCCTCGCAACCATACAACATTGTTGGAACCGCTATTCCTTCAAACATACCCATTTTTGCTTTCCGAGATAATGTTTTCGACTTCCACACATTCTTCATGGCTTCCAGAATTTTCGCCCCCTACCCCACCCTATGATCCACTTCCGCTTCCATGGTTCCCTCCGCTGCCAGATCCACTCACAGATATCTAAAACTTACCTCCCAATTGAATTGACCCTCAACCCTACTGTACTTAATAACCTTGCTCTTATTCACATTTACTCTTAACTTTCTTCTTTCACACACTTTACCAAACTCAGTCACCAGCTTCTACAGTTTCTCACATGAATCAGCCACCAGCGCTGTATCATCAGCGAACAACAACTGACTCACTTCCCAAGCTCTCTCATCCCCAACAGACTTCATACTTGCCCCTCTTTCCAAAACTCTTGCATTCACCTCCCTAACAACCCCATCCATAAACAAATTAAACAACCATTGAGACATCACACACCCCTGCCGCAAACCTACATTCACTGAGAACCAATCACTTTCCTCTCTTCCTACACGTACACATGCCTTACATCTTCGATAAAAACGTTTCACTGTTTCTAACAACTTGCCTCCCACACCATATATTCTTAATACCTTCCACAGAGCATCTCTATCAACTCTATCATATGCCTTCTCCAGATCCATAAATGCTACATACAAATCAATTTGCTTTTGTAAGTATTTCTCACATACAGTCTTCAAAGCAAACACCTGATCCACACATCCTCTACCACTTCTTAAACCACACTGCTCTTCCCCAATCTGATGCTCTGTACATGCCTTCACCCTCTCAATCAATACCCTCCCATGTAATTTGCCAGGAATACTCAAGAAACTTATACCTCTGTAATTTGAGCACTCACTCTTATACCCTTTGCCTTTGTACAATGGCACTATGCACGTATTCCGCCAATCCTCAGGCGCCTCACCATGAGTCATACATATATTAAATAACCTTACCAACCAGTCAACAATACAGTCTCCCCCTTTTTTAATAAATTCCACTGCAATACCATCCAAACCTGCTGCCTTCCCGGGTTTCTTCTTCCGCAAAGCTTTTACTACCTCTTCTCTGTTTACCAACCCATTTTCCCTAACCCTCGCACTTTGCACACCACCTCGACCAAAACACCCTATATCTGCCACTGTATCATCAAACACATTCAACAAACCTTCAAAATACTCACTCCATCTTCTTCTCACATCACCACTACTTGTTATCACCTCCCCATTTGCGCCCTTCACTGAAGTTCCCATTTGCTCCCTTGTCTTACGCACTTTATTTACCTCCTTCCAGAACATCTCTTTATTCTCCCTAAAATTAAATGATACTCTCTCACCCCAACTCTCATTTGCCCTTTTTTTCACCTCTATATATATATATATATATATATATATATATATATATATATATATATATATATATATATATATATATATATATAAATTATTATTATTTATTTTGCTTTGTCGGTTTCTCCCGCGTTAGCGAGGTAGCGCAAGGAAACAGATGAAAGAATGGCCCAACCCACCCATATACACATGTATATATATGCACGTCCACACACACAAATATACATACCTATACATCTCAACTTATATATATATATATATATATATATATATATATATATATATATATATATATATATATATATATATATATATATATATATATATATATATATATATATATATATATATATATATATGTATATATATATATATATATATATATATATATATATATATATATATATATATATATATATATATATATATATATATATATATGTATATATATATATGTATATATATATATATATATATATATATATATATATATATATATATATATATATATATATATATATATATATATATATATATATATATATATATATATATATATATATATATATATATACATATATATATATATAAATATATATATATATATATATATATATATATATATATATATATATATATATATATATATATATATATATATATATATATATATATATATATATATATATATATATATATATATATATATATATATATATATATATATATATATATATATATATATATATATATATATATATATATATATATATATATATATATATATATATATATATACACACACACAGACATATACATATATATACACATGTACATAATTCATACTGTCTGCCTTTATTCATTCTCATCGCCACCTCGCCACACATGAAATAACAACCTCCCCCCCTCATGTGTGCGATGTAGCTCTAGGAAAAGACAACAAATGCCCCATTCGTTCACACTCAGTCTCTAGCTGTCATGTAATAATGCACCGAAACAAGAGCTCCCTCTCCACTTCCAGTCCCCACAGAACTTTCCATGGTTTACCCCAGACGCTTCACATGCCCTGGTTCAATCCATTGAGAGCATGTCGACCCCGGTATACCACATAGTTCCAATTCACTCTATTCCCTGCACGACTTTCACCCTCCTGCATGTTCAGGCCCCGGTCACTCAAAATCTTTTTCACTCCAACTTTCCACCTACAATTTGGTCTCCCACTTCTCCTCGTTCCCTCCTCCTCTGAAGCATTTATCATCTTGGTCAATCTTCCCTCACTCATTCTCTCCATGTGACCAAACCATTTCAAAACACCATCTTCTGCTCTCTCAAACACACTCTTTTTATTTCCACACATCTCTCTTAACCTTACATTACTTACTCGATCAAACCATCTCACACCACATATTGTCCTGAAACATTTCATTTCCAGCACATCCACCCTCCTCCGCACAACTCTATCCATAGCCCACACCTCGCAAGAATACAACATTGTTCGAACCACTACTCCTTCAAACATATCCATTTTTGCTTTCCGAGATAATGTTCTCGACTTCCAAACATTCTTTAAGCCTCCCAGAATTTTCGCCCCCTCCCCCACCCTATGATTCACTTCTGCTTCCATGGTTCCATCCGCTGACAGATCCACTCCCAGATATCTAAAACACTTTAATTCCTCCATTTTTCTCCATTCAAGCTTACCTCACAAAACCGACTTGACCCTAAACCCTACTGTACCTAATAACCTTGCTCTTATTCACATTTACTCTTAACTTTCTTCTTTCACACACTTTACAAAACTTAGTCACCAGATTCTGCAGTTTCTCACATGTATCAGCCACCAGCGCTGTATCATCAGCGAACAACAACTGACTCATTTCCCAAGTTCTCTCATCCACAACAGACTGCATACTTGCCCCTCTTTCTAAAACTCTTGCATTCACCTCCCTAACAACCCCATCCATAAACAAATTAAACAACCATAGAGACATCAGACACCCCTGCCGTAAACCTACATTCACTGAGAACCAATCACTTTCCTCTCTTCCTACACGTGCACATGCCTAACATCTCGATAAAACCTTTTCACTGCTTCTAACAACCTGCCTCCCACACCATATATTCTTAGTATCTTCCACAGAACATCTCTATCAACTCTATCATATGCCTTCTCCAGATCCATAAATGATACATACAAATCCATTTGCTTGACCCACACATCCTCTACCATTTCTGAAACCACTCTGCTCTTCCCCAGTATGATGCTCTGTACATGCCTTCACCCTCTGAATCAATACCCTCCCATATAATTTACCAGGAATACTCAACAAACTTATACCTCTGTAATTTCAGAACTCACTCTTATTCCCATTTGCCTTTGTACAATGGCACTATGCAAGCATTCCGCCAATCCTCATTCACCTCACCATGCATCATACATACATTAAATAACCTTACCAACCAATCAACAATAAAGTCACTCACTTTTTTAATAAATTCAAGTGCAATACAATCCAAACCCTCTGCCTTGCCTGCTTTCATCTTCCGTAAAGCTTTTACTACCTCTTCTCTGTTTACCAAATCATTTTCCCTAACCCTCTCACTTTGCACACCACCTCGAACAAAACACCCTATATCTGCCACTATATCATCAAACACAGTCAACAAACCTTCAAAATACTCAATCAATCTCTTTCTCACATCACCACTACTTGTTATCACCTCCCCATTAGCCCCCTTCACTGAAGTTCCCATTTGCTTCCTTGTCTTACGCACTTTATTTACCTCATTCCAAAACATCTTTTTATTCTCCCTAAAATTTAATGATACTCTCTCACCCCAACTCTCATTTGCGCTCTTTTTTACCTTTTGTACCTTTCTCTTGACCTCCTGCGTCTTTCTTTTTTATATCTATCACTCATTTGCATTTTTTACCGGCAAAAATTGTTCAAATCCCTCTCTCTTCTCTTTCACTAATAATATTACTTCTTCATCCCACCACTCACTGCCCGTTCTAATCAACCCACCTCACAAGCTTCTCATGCCACAATCATTTTTTGCGCAAGCCATCACTGCTTCCCTAAATACACCCCATTCCTCCCCCACTCCCCTTACCTTCTTTCTTCTCACATTTTTCCATTCTGTACTCAGTCTCTCCTGGTGCTTCCTCACACAAGTCTCCTTCCCAAGCTCACTTACTCTCACCACTCTCTTCACCCCAACATTCTCTCTTCTTCTCGTAAAACCCCTACAAATCTTCACCTTCGCCTCCACAAGAAAATGATCAGGCATCCCTCCAGTTGCACCTCTCAGCACATTAACATCCAAAAGTCTCTCGTTCACCCGCCTATCAAGTAACACGTAATCCAAGAACGGCCTCTGGCCATCTCTCCTCCTTACATAAGTATAATAATGTATATCTCGCTTTTTAAACCAGGTATTCCCAATCAACAGTCCTTTATCAGCACATAAATCTAAAAGCTCTTCACCATTTCCATTTACAACACTGCACACCCCATGTATACCAATTATTCCCTCAACTACCACATTACTCACCTTTGCATTCAAGTCACCCATCACTATAACCCTATCTTGTGCATCAAAATCACTGACACACTAATTCAGCTGCTCCCAAAACACTTGCCTCTCATGATCTTTCTTCTCATGCCCATATGCATATGCACCAATAATCACCCATCTCTCTCCATCAACTTTCAGTTTTACCCATATCAATCTAGAATTTACTTTCTTATACTCTGTCAGATAGTCCCACAACATATATATATATATATATATATATATATATATATATATATATATATATATATATATATATATATATATATATATATATATATATATATATATATATATATATATATGTATATATATATATATATATACATATATATATATATATATATATATATATATATATATATATATATATATATATATATATATATATATATATATATATATATATATATATATATATATATATATATATATATATATATATATATATATATATGTATATATATATATATATATATATATATATATATATATATATATATATATATATATATATATATATATATATATATATATATATATATATATATATATATATATATATATATATATATATATATATATATATATATATATATATATATATATATATATATATATATATATATATATATATATATATATATATATATATATATATATATATATATCCATTTGCTTTTCTAAGTATTTCTCACATACATTCTTCAAAGCAAACACCTGATCCACACATCCTCTACCACTTCTGAAACCACACTGCTCTTCCCCAATCTGATGCTCTGTAAATGCCTTCACCCTCTCAATCAATAACCTCCCATATAATTTACCAGGAATACTCAACAAACTTATACCTCTGTAATTTGAGCACTCACTCTTATCCCCTTTGCCTTTCTACAATGGCACTATGCACGTATTCCGCCAATCCTCAGGCACCTCACCATGAGTCATACATACATTAAATAACCTTACCAACCAGTCAACAATAAAGTCACCCCCTTTTTTAATAAATTCCACTGCAATACCATCCAAACCTACTGCCTTGCCGGCTTTCATCTTCCGCAAAGCTTTTACTACCTCTTCTCTGTTTACCAAATCATTTTCCCTAACCCTCTCACGTTGCACACCACCTCGACCGAAACACCCTATATCTGCCACTCTATCATCAAACACATTCAACAAACCTTCAAAATACTCACTCCATCTCCTTCTCACATCACCAATACTTGTTATCACCTCCCCATTTGCGCCCTTCACTGAAGTTCCCATTTGCTCCCTTGTCTTACGCACTTTATTTACCTCCTTCCAGAACATCTTTTTATTCTCACTAAAAATTAATGATACTCTCTCACCCCAACTCTCATTTGCCCTTTTTTTCACCTCTTGCACCTTTCTCTTGACCTCCTGTCTCTTTCTTTTATACATCTCCTACTCAATTGCATTTTTTCCCTGCAAAAATCGTCCAAATGCCTCTATCTTCTCTTTCACTAATACTCTTACTTCTTCATCCCACTACTCACTACCCTTTCTAATCAACCCACCTCCCACTCTTCTCATGCCACAAGCATCTTTTGCGCAATCCATCACTGATTCCCTAAATACATCCCATTCCTCCCCCACTCCCCTTACTTCCATTGTTCTCACCTTTTTCCATTCTGTACTCATTCTCTCCTGGTACTTCCTCACACAAGTCTCCTTCCCAAGCTCACTTACTCTCACCACCCTCTTCACCCCAACATTCACTCTTCTTTTCTGAAAACCCATACAAATCTTCACCTTAGCCTCCACAAGATAATGATCAGACATCCCTCCAGTTGCATCTCTCAGCGCATTAACATCCAAAAGTCTCTCTTTCGCGCGCCTGTCAATTCACACGTAATCCAGTAACGCTCTCTGGCCATCTCTCCTACCCAATATATATATATATATATATATATATATATATATATATATATATATATATATATATATATATATATATATATATATATATATATATATATATATATATATATATATATATATATATATATATATATACATATATATATATATATATATATATATATATATATATATATATATATATATATATATATATATATTTATTTTTTTTTGCTTTGTCGCTGTCTCCCGCGTTTGCGAGGTAGCGCAAGGAAACAGACGAAAGAAATGGCCCAACCCACCCCTATACACATGTATATACATACGTCCACACACGCAAATATGCATACCTACACAGCTTTCCATGGTTTACCAGAGACGCTTCACATGCCCTGATTCAATCCACTGACAGCACGTCAACCCCGGTATACCACATCGATCCAATTCACTCTATTCCTTGCCCTCCTTTCACCCTCCATCATGTTCAGGCCTCGATCACACAAAATCTTTTTCACTCCATCTTTCCACCTCCAATTTGGTCTCCCACCTCTCCTCGTTCCCTCCACCTCCGACACATATATCCTCTTGGTCAATCTTTCCTCACTCATTCTCTCCATGTACCCAAACCATTTCAAAACACCCTCTTCTGCTCTCTCAGCCACGCTCTTTTTATTTCCACACATCTCTCTTACCCTTACGTTACTTAATCAATCAAACCACCTCACACCACACATTGTCCTCAAACATCTCATTTCCAGCACATCCATCCTCCTGCGAACAACTCTATCCATAGCGCACGCCTCGCAACCATACAACATTGTTGGAACCACTATTCCTTCAAACATACCCATTTTTGCCTTCCGAGATAATGTTCTCGACTTCCACACATTCTTCAAGGCTCCCAGGATTTGTATGTAGCATTTATGGATCTGGAGAAGGCATATGATAGGGTTGATAGAGATGCTCTGTGGAAGGTATTAAGAATATATGGTGTGGGAGGCAAGTTGTTAGAAGCAGTGAAAAGTTTTTATCGAGGGTGTAAGGCATGTGTACGTGTAGGAAGAGAAGAAAGTGATTGGTTCTCAGTGAATGTAGGTTTGCGGAAGGGGTGTGTGATGTTTCCATGGTTGTTTAATTTGTTTATGAATGGGGTTGTTAGTGAGGTGAATGCAAGAGTTTTGGAAAGAGGGGCAAGTATGAAGTCTTTTGGGGATGAGAGAGCTTGGGAAGTGAGTCAGTTGTTGTTCGCTGATGATACAGCGCTGGTGGCTGATTCATGTGAGAAATTGTAGAAGCTGGTGACTGAGTTTGGTAAAGTGTGTGAAAGAAGAAAGTTAAGAGTAAATGTGAATAAGAGCAAGATTATTAGGTACAGTAGGGTTGAGGGTCAAGTCAATTGGGAGGTGAGTTTGAATGGAGAAAAACTGGAGGAAGTGAAGTGTTTTAGATATCTGGGAGTGGATCTGGCAGCGGACTGAACCATGGAAGCGGAAGTGGATCATAGGGTGGGGGAGGGGGCGAAAATTCTGGGAGCCTTGAAGAATGTGTGGAAGTCGAGAACTTTATCTCGGAAAGCAAAAATGGGTATGTTTGAAGGAATAGTGGTTCCAACAATGTTGTATGGTTGCTAGGCGTGGGCTATGGATAGAGTTGTGTGCATGAGGATGGATGTGCTGGAAATGAGATGTTTGAGGACAATGTGTGGTGTGAGGTGGTTTGATCGAGTAAGTAACGTAAGGGTAAGAGAGATGTGTGGAAATAAAAAGAGCGTGGTTGAGAGAGCAGAAGAAGGTGTTTTGAAATGGTTTGGGCACATGGAGAGAATGAGTGAGGAAAGATTGACCAAGAGGATATATGAGTCGGAGGTGGAGGGATCGAGGAGAAGAGGGAGACCAAATTGGAGGTGGAAAGATGGAGTGAAAAAGATTTTTTGTGATCGGGGCCTGAACATGCAGGAGGGTGAAAGGAGGGCAAGGAGTAGAGTGAATTGGAGCGAGGTGGTATACCGGGGTTGACGTGCTGTCAGTGGATTGAGTCAAGGCATGTGAAGTGTCTGGGATAAACCATGGAAAGCTGTGTAGGTATGTATATTTGCGTGTGTGGACGTATGTATATACATGTGTATGGGGGTGGGTTGGGCCATTTCTTTCGTCTGTTTCCTTGCGCTACCTCGCAAACGCGGGAGACAGCGACAAAGCAAAAAAAAAAAAAAAAAAATATATATATATATATATATATATATATATATATATATATATATATATATATATATATATATATATATATATATATATATATATATATATACATATATATTTTTTTTTTTTTTTATATTTTATATATATATATATATATATATATATATATATATATATATATAGATATATATATATATACATATATATATATATATATATATATATATATATATATATATATATATATATATATATATATATATATATATATATTTTTATATATATATATATATATATATATATATATATATATATATATATATATATATATATATATATATATATATATATATATATATATATATATACATATATATATTTTTATATATATATATATATATATATATATATATATATATATATATATATATATATATATATATATATATATATATATATATATATATATATATATATATATATATATATATATATATATATATATATATATATATATATATTTATATATATATATATATATATATATATATATATATATATATATATATATATATATATATATATATATATATATATATATATATACATATATATATATATATATATATATATATATATATATATATAAAGTCTGTTGGCGATGAGAGAGCTTGGGAAGTGAGTCAGTTGTTGTTCGCTGATGATACAGCGCTGGTGGCGGATTCATGTGAGAAACTGCAGAAGCTGGTGACGGAGTTTGGTAAAGTGTGTGGAAGAAGAAAGTTAAGAGTAAATGTGAATAAGAGCAAGGTTATTAGGTACAGTAGGGTTGAGGGTCAAGTCAATTGGGAGGTGAGTTTGAATGGTGAAACACTGGAGGAAGTGAAGTGTTTTAGATATCTGGGAGTGGATCTGTCAGCGGATGGAACCATGGAAGCGGAAGTGGATCATATGGTGGGGGAGGGGGCGAAAATTTTGGGAGCCTTGAAAAATGTTTGGAAGTCGAGAACATTATCCCGGAAAGCAAAAATGGGTATGTTTGAAGGAATAGTAGTTCCAACAATGTTGTATGGTTGCGAGGCGTGCTATGGATAGAGTTGTGCGCAGGAGGATGTATGTGCTGGAAATGAGATGTTTGAGGACAATGTGTGGTGTGAGGTGGTTTGATCGAGTAAGTAACGTAAGGGTAAGAGAGATGTGTGGAAATAAAATGAGCGTGGTTGAGAGAGCAGAAGAGGGTGTTTTGAAATGGTTTGGGCACATCGAGAGAATGAGTGAGGAAAGATTGACCAAGAGGATATATGTGTCGGAGGTGGAGGGAACGAGGAGAAGAAGGAGACCAAATTGGAGGTGGAAAGATGGAGTGAAAAGGACTTTGTGTGATCGGGGCCTGAACATGCAGGAGGGTGAAAGGAGGGCAAGGAATAGAGTGAATTGGAGCGATGTGGTATACAGGGGTTGACGTGCTGTCAGTGGATTGAATCAAGGCATGTGAAGCGTCCGGGGTAAACCATGGAAAGCTGTGTAGGTATGTATATTTGCGTGTGTGGACGTGTGTATGTACATGTGTATGGGGGGGTTGGGCCATTTCTTTCGTCTGTTTCCTTGCGCTACCTCGCAAACGCGGGAGACAGCGACAAAGTATAAAAAAAAAAAAAAAAAATATATATATATATATATATATATATATATATATATATATATATATATATATATATATATATATATATATATACATATATATATATATGGGGATAGGGAAGAAAGAACCCTTCCCACGCATTCCTCACGTGTCTTAGAAGGCGACTAGAGGGGACGGGAGCGGGGGGCAAAAAATCCTCCTTTACTTGTATTTTAACTTTCTAAAAATGGGAAACAGAAAGATTCACGCGGGGAGTGCTCATCCTCCTCGTACGCTCAGATTGGGGTGTCTAAATGTGTGTGGATGTAACCAAGATGTGAAGAAAGGAGAGATAGGTAGTATGTTTGAGGAAAGGAAAATGGATGTTTTGGCTCTCAGTGAAACGAAGCTCAAGGGTAACAGGGAAGAGGGGTTTGGGAATGTCTTGGGAGTAAAGTCAGGGGTTAGTGAGAGGACAAGAGAAAGGGAAGGAGTAGCAGTACTCCTGAAACAGGAGTTGTGGGAGTATGTGACAGAGTGTAAGAAAGTAAATTTTCGATCAATATGGGTAAAACTGAAAGTTGATGGAGAGAGATGGGTGATTATTGGTGCATATGCACCTGGGCATGAGAAGAAAGATCATGAGAGGCAAGTGTTTTGGGAGCAGCTGAATGAGTGTGTTGGTGGTTTTGATGCACAACTCCGTGTTATAGTGATGGGTGATTTGAATGCAAAGTTGAGTAATGTAGCAGTTGAGGGAATAATTGGTATACATGCGGTGTTCAGTGTTGTAAATGGAAATGGTGAAGAACTTGTGGATTTATGTACTGAAAAAGGACTGGTGATTGGGAATTTTTTTTCTTTTTTTTTTTTTATACTTTGTCGCTGTCTCCCGCGTTTGCGAGGTAGCGCAAGGAAACAGACGAAAGAAATGGCCCAACCCCCACCCCCATACACATGTACATACACACGTCCACACACGCAAATATACATACCTACACAGCTTTCCATGGTTTACCCCAGACGCTTCACATGCCTTGATTCAATCCACTGACAGCACGTCAACCCCTGTATACCACATCGCTCCAATTCACTCTATTCCTTGCCCTCCTTTCACCCTCCTGCATGTTCAGGCCCCGATCACACAAAATCTTTTTCACTCCATCTTTCCACCTCCAATTTGGTCTCCCTCTTCTCCTCGTTCCCTCCACCTCCGACACATATATCCTCTTGGTCAATCTTTCCTCACTCATTCTCTCCATGTGCCCAAACCATTTCAAAACACCCTCTTCTGCTCTCTCAACCACGCTCTTTTTATTTCCACACATCTCTCTTACCCTTACGTTACTTACTCGATCAAACCACCTCACACCACACATTTTCCTCAAACATCTCATTTCCAGCACATCCATCCTCCTGCGCACATCTCTATCCATAGCCCACGCCTCGCAACCATACAACATTGTTGGAACCACTATTCCTTCAAACATACCCATTTTTGCTTTCCGAGATAATGTTCTCGACTTCCACACATTTTTCAAGGCTCCCAAAATTTTCGCCCCCTCCCCCACCCTATGATCCACTTCCGCTTCCATGGTTCCATCCGCTGACAGATCCACTCCCAGATATCTAAAACACTTCACTTCATCCAGTTTTTCTCCATTCAAACTCACCTCCCAATTGACTTGACCCTCACCCCTACTGTACCTAATAACCTTGCTCTTATTCACATTTACTCTTCACTTTCTTCTTCCACACACTTTACCAAACTCAGTCACCAGCTTCTGCAGTTTCTCACATGAATCAGCCACCAGCGCTGTATCATCAGCGAACAACAACTGACTCACTTCCCAAGCTCTCTCATCCCCAACAGACTTCATACTTGCCCCTCTTTCCAGGACTCTTGCATTTACCTGCCTAACAACCCCATCCATAAACAAATTAAACAACCATGGAGACATCACACACCCCTGCCGCAAACCTACATTCACTGAGAACCAATCACTTTCCTCTCTTCCTACACGTACACATGCCTTACATCCTCGATAAAAACTTTTCACTGCTTCTGACAACTTGCCTCCCACACCATATATTCTTAATACCTTCCACAGAGCATCTCTATCAACTCTATCATATGCCTTCTCCAGATCCATAAATGCTACATACAAATCCATTTGCTTTTCTAAGTATTTCTCACATACATTCTTCAAAGCAAACACCTGATCCACACATCCTCTACCACTTCTGAAACCGCACTGCTCTTCCCCAATCTGATGCTCTGTACATGCCTTCACCCTCTCAATCAATACCCTCCCATATAATTTACCAGGAATACTCAACAAACTTATACCTCTGTAATTAGTGAAGTTGGAGAAAAATGTAGCTTAGACATTGAAGCTTATTGATTCAGTGGTGAAATTGATGAGAACTGCTATTGACGTTTGTGTGAATAAATTGTACATTTCATTTTCCATAGCCAGAGGTTGAACCATTATGTGACGTTCATTTTTTCATTCATTTCAAGCTAAAAGTTTGTTTTCTAAATTGTTTTACATTTTTCATATGTATATGTGTGTGTGTGTGTGTGTGTGTGTGTGTGTGCGTGTGTGTGTGTGTGTGTGTGTGTGTGTGTGTGTGTGTATATATATATATATATTATCCCTGGGGATAGGGGTGAAAGAATACTTCCCACGTATTCCTCGCGTGTCGTAGAAAGCGACTAGAGGGGACGGGAGCGGGGGGCCGGAAATCCTCCCCTCCTTGTATCAACTTTCTAAAATGGGAAACAGAAGAAGGAGTCACGCGGGGAGTGCTCATCCTCCTCGAAGGCTTAGAGTGGCGTGCCTAAATGTGTGTGGATGTAACCAAGATGTGAAAAAAGGAGAGATAGGTAGTATGTTTGAGGAAAGGAACCTGGATGTTTTGGCTCTGAGTGAAACGAAGCTCAAGGGTAAAGGGGAAGAGTGGTTTGGAAATGTCTGGGGAGTGAAGTCAGGGGTTAGTGAGAGGACAAGAGCAAGGGAAGGAGTAGCAATACTCCTGAAACAGGAGTTGTGGGAGTATGTGATAGAATGTAAGAAAGTAAATTCTCGATTAATATGGGTAAAATTGAAAGTTGATGGAGAGAGGTGGGTGATTATTGGTGCATATGCACCTGGGCATGAGAAGAAAGATCATGAGAGGCAAGTGTTTTGGGAGCAGCTAAATGAGTGTGTTAGCGGTTTTGCTGCACGAGACCGGGTTATAGTGATGGGTGATTTGAATGCAAAGGTGAGTAATGTGGCAGTTGAGGGAATAATTGGTATGCATGGGGTGTTCAGTGTTGTAAATGGAAATGGTGAAGAGCTTGTAGATTTATGTGCTGAAAAAGGACTGATGATTGGGAATACCTGGTTTAAAAAGCGAGATATACATAAGTATACTTATGTAAGTAGGAGAGATGGCCAGAGAGCGTTATTGGATTACGTGTTAATTGACAGGCGTGCGAAAGAGAGACTTTTGGATGTCAATGTGCTGAGAGGTGCAACTGGAGGGATGTCTGATCATTATCTTGTGGAGGCTAAGGTGAAGATTAGTATGGGTTTTCAGAAAAGAAGAGTAAATGTTGGGGTGAAGAAGGTGGTGAGAGTGAGTGAGCTTGGGAAGGAGAACTGTGTGAAGAAGTATCAGGAGAGACTGTGTACAGAATGGAAAAAGGTGAGAACAATGGAAGTAAGGGGAGTGGGGGAGGAATGGGATGTATTTAGGGAATCAGTGATGGATTGCGCAAAAGATGCTTGTGGCATGAGAAGAGTGGGAGGTGGGTTGATTAGAAAGGGTAGTGAGTGGTGGGATGAAGAAGTAAGAGTATTAGTGAAAGAGAAGAGAGAGACATTTGGACGATTTTTGCAGGGAAAAAATGCAATTGAGTTGGAGAAGTATAAAAGAAAGAGACAGGAGGTCAAGAGAAAAGTGCAAGAGGTGAAAAAAAGGGCAAATGAGAGTTGGGGTGAGAGACTATCAGTAAATTTTAGGGAGAATAAAAAGATGTTCTGGAAGGAGGTAAATAGGGTGCGTAAGACAAGGGAGCAAATGGGAACTTCAGTGAAGGGCGCAAATGGGGAGGTGATAACAAGTAGTGATGATGTGAGAAGGAGATGGAATGAGTATTTTGAAGGTTTGTTGAATGTGTCTGATGACAGAGTGGCAGATATAGGGTGTTTGGGTCGAGGTGGTGTGCAAAGTGAGAGGGTTAGGGAAAATGATTTGGTAAACAGAGAAGAGGTAGTAAAAGCTTTGCGGAAGATGAAAGCCGGCAAGGCAGCAGGTTTGGATGGTATTGCAGTGGAATTTATTAAAAAAGGGGGTGACTGTATTGTTGACTGGTTGGTAAGGTTATTTAATGTATGTATGACTCATGGTGAGGTGCCTGAGGATTGGCGGAATGCGTGCATAGTGCCATTGTACAAAGGCAAAGGGGATAAGAGTGAGTGCTCAAATTACAGAGGTATAAGTTTTTTGAGTATTCCTGGTAAATTATATGTGAGAGTATTGATTGAGAGGGTGAAGGCATGTACAGAGCATCAGATTGGGGAAGAGCAGTGTGGTTTCAGAAGTGGTAGAGGATGTGTGGATCAGGTGTTTGCTTTGAAGAATGTATTGAGAAATACTTAGAAAAGCAAATGGATTTGTATGTAGCATTTATGAATCTGGAGAAGGCATATGATAGAGTTGATAGAGATGCTCTGTGGAAGGTATTAAGAATATATGGTGTGGGAGGCAAGTTGTTAGAAGCAGTGAAAAGTTTTTATCGAGGATACAAGGCATGTGTACGTGTAGGAAGAGAGGAAAGTGATTGGTTCTCAGTGAATGTAGGTTTGCGGCAGGGGTGTGTGATGTCTCCATGGTTGTTTAATTTGTTTATGGATGGGGTTGTTAGGGAGGTAAATGCAAGAGTCTTGGAAAGAGGGGCAAGTATGAAGTCTGTTGGGGATGAGAGAGCTTGGGAAGTGAGTCAGTTGTTGTTTGCTGATGATACAGCGCTGGTGGCGGATTCATGTGAGAAAGTGCAGAAGCTGGTGACGGAGTTTGGTAAAGTGTGTGGAAGAAGAAAGTTAAGAGTAAATGTGAATAAGAGCAAGGTTATTAGGTAGAGTAGGGTTGAGGGTCAAGTCAATTGGGAGGTGAGTTTGAATGGAGAAAAACTGGAGGAAGTGAAGTGTTTTAGATATCTGGGAGTGGATCTGTCAGCGGATGGAACCATGGAAGCGGAAGTGGATCATAGGGTGGGGGAGGGGGCGAAAATTTTGGGAGCCTTGAAAAATGTGTGGAAGTCGAGAACATTATCCCGGAAAGCAAAAATGGGTATGTTTGAAGGAATAGTAGTTCCAACAATGTTGTATTGTTGCGAGGCGTGGGATATGGATAGAGTTGTGCGCAGGAGGATGGATGTGCTGGAAATGAGATGTTTGAGGACAATGTGTGGTGTGAGGTGGTTTGATCGAGTAAGTAACGTAAGGGTAAGAGAGATGTGTGGAAATAAAAAGAGCGTGGTTGAGAGAGCAGAAGAGGGTGTTTTGAAATGGTTTGGGCACATGGAGAGAATGAGTGAGGAAAGATTGACCAAGAGGATATATGTGTCGGAGGTGGAGGGAACGAGGAAAAGAGGGAGACCAAATTGGAGGTGGAAAGATGGAGTGAAAAGGATTTTGTGTGATCGGGGCCTGAACATGCAGGAGGGTGAAAGGAGGGCAAGGAATAGAGTGAATTGGAGCGATGTGGTATACAGGGGTTGACGTGCTGTCAGTGGATTGAATCAAGGCATGTGAGGCGTCCGGGGTAAACCATGGAAAGCTGTGTAGGTATGTATATTTGCGTGTGTGGACGTGTGTATGTACATGTGTATGGAGGGGTGTTGGGCCATTTCTTTCGTCTGTTTCCTTGCGCTACCTCGCAAACGCGGGAGACAGCGACAAAGTATAAAAAAAAAAAAAAAAAAAAAAAAAAAAAAAAATTTGAGCACTCACTCTTATCCCCTTTGCCTTTGTACAATGGCACTATGCACGCATTCCGCCAATCCTCAGGCACCTCACCATGAGTGATTGGGAATACATGGTTTAAAAAGCGAGATATACAATAAGTATACGTATGTAAGTAGGAGAGATGGCCAGAGAGTGTTATTGCATTACGTGTTAATTGACAGGCGCGCGAAAGAGAGACTTTTGGATGTTATTGTGCTGAAAGGTGCAGCTGGAGGGATGTCTGATCATTATCTTGTGTAGGCTAAGGTGAAGATTTGTATTGGTTTTCAGAAAAGAAGAGTGAATGTTGGGGTAAAGAGGGTGGTGAGAGTAAGTGAGTTTTGAAGGCGAATTGTGTGAGGAAGTACCAGGAGAGACTAAGTACAGAATGGAAAAAGGTGAGAACAATTGAAGTAAGGGGAGTGTGGGAGGAATGGGATGTATTTAGGGAATCAGTGATGGATTGCGCAAAAGATGCTTGTGGCATGAGAAGCATGGGAGGTGGGTTGATTAGAAAGGGTAGTGAGTGGTGGGATGAAGAAGTAAGATTATTAGTGAAAGAGAAGAGAGGCATTTCGACGATTTTTGCAGGGAAAAAATGCAATTGAGTGGGAGATGTATAAACGAAAGAGACAGGAGGTCAAGAGAAAGGTGCAGGAGGTGAAAAAGAGGGCAAATGAGAGATGGGGTGAGAGAGTATCATTAAATTTTAGTGAGAACAAAAAGATGTTCTGGAATGAGGTAAATAAAGTGCGTAAGACAAGGGAGCAAATGGGAACTTCAGTGAAGGGTGCTAATGGGGAGGTGAAAAAAAGTAGTGGTGATGTGAGGAGATGGAGTGAGTATTTTGAAGGTTTGTTTGATGATAGAGTGGCAGATATAGAGTGCTTTGGTCGAGGTGGTGTGCAAAGTGAGAGGGTTATGGAAAATGATTTGGTAAACAGAGAAGAGGTAGTAAAAGCTTTGCGGAAGATGAAAGCCGGTAAGGCAGCAGGTTTGGATGGTATTGCAGTGGAATTTATTAAAAAAGGGGGTGACTGTATTGTTGACTGGTTGGTAAGGTTATTTAATGTATGTATGACGCATGGTGAGGTGCCCGAGGATTGGCGGAATGCGTGCATAGTGCCATTGTACAAAGGCAAAGGGGATAAGAGTGAGTGCTCAAATTACAGAGGTATAAGTTTGTTGAGTATTCCTGGTAAATTATATGGGAGGGTATTGATTGAGAGGGTGAAGGCATGTACAGAGCATCAGATTGGGGAAGAGCAGTGTGGTTTCAGAAGTGTTAGAGGATGTGTGGATCAGGTGTTTGCTTTGAAGAATGTATGTGAGAAATACTTAGAAAAGCAAATGGATTTGTATGTAGCATTTATGGATCTGGAGAATTCATATGATAGAGTTGATAAAGATGCTCTGTGGAAGGTATTAAGAATATATGGTGTAGGAGGGAAGTTGTTAGAAGCAGTGAAAAGTTTTTATCGAGGATGTAAGGCATGTGTACGTGTAGGAAGAGAGGAAAGTGATTGGTTCTCAGTGAATATAGGTTTACGGCAGGGGTGTGTTTAATTTGTTTATGGATGGGGTTGTTAGGGAGGTGAATGCAAGAGTTTTGGAAAGAAGGGCAAGTATGAAGTCTGTTGTGGATGAGAGAGCTTGGGAAGTGAGTCAGTTATTGTTCGTTGATGATACAGCGCTGGTGGCTGATTCATGTGAGAAACTGCAGAAGCTGGTGGCTGAGTTTGGTAAAGTGTGTGAAAGAAGATAGTTAATATTAAATGTGAATAAGAGCAAGGTTGTTAGGTACAGTAGGGTTGAGGGTCAAGTCAATTGGGAGGTAAGTTTGAATGGAGAAAAACTGGAGGAAGTGAAGTGTTTTAGATATCTGGGAGTGGATCTGGGAGCGGATGTAACCATGGAAGCGGAAGTGAATCATAGGGTGGGGAGGGTGCGAGAATCCTGGGAGCCTTGAAGAATGTTTGGAAGTCGAGAACATTATCTCGGAAAGCAAAAATGGGTATGTTTGAAGGAATAGTGGTTCCAACAATGTTGTATGGTTGCTAGGCGTGGGCTATGGATAGAGTTGTGCGCAAGAGGGTGGATGTGCTGGAAATGAGATTTTTGAGGACAATGTGTGGTGTGAGGTGGTTTGATCGAGTATGTAATGTAAGGGTAAGAGAGATGTGTGGAAATAAAAAGAGCGTGGTTGAGAGAGCAGAAGAGGGTGTTTTGAAATGTTTTGGGCACAGGGAGAGAATGAGTGAGGAAAGATTAACCAAGAGGATATATATGTCGGAGGTGGAGGGAACGAGGAGAAGTGGGAGACCAAATTGGAGGTGGAAAGATGGAGTGAAAAAGATTTTGAGTGATCGGGGCCTGAACATGCAGGAGTGTGAAAGGCGGGCAAGGAATAGAGTGAATTGGATCGATGTGGTATACCGGGGTTTGACTTGCTGTCAGTGGATTGAATCAGGGCATGTGAAGCGTCTGGGGTAAACCATGGAAAGTTGTGTGGGGCCTGGATGTGGAAAGGGAGCTGTGGTTTCGGGCATTATCGCATGACAGCTAGAGACTGAGTGTAAACGAATGGGGTTTTTGTTATCTTTCCTAGCGCTACCTCGCACGCATGAGGGGGGAGGGGGATGGTATTCCATGTGTGGCGAGGTGGCGATGGGAATGAATAAAGGCAGACAGTGTGAACTGTGTGCATGGGTATATATGTATGTGTCTGTGTGTGTATATATATATGTGTACATTGAGGTGTATAGGTATGTATATTAGCTTATGTGGACGTGTATATATATACATGTGGATGGGGGTGTGTTGTTCCATTTCTTTCGTCTGTTTCCTTGCGCTACCTCGCAAACGCGGGAGACAGCGACAAAGTAAAATAGATAATTAAATATATATATATATATTTTTTTTTTTTTTTTTTTTTTTTTTTATACTTTGTCGCTGTCTCCCGCGTTTGCGAGGTAGCGCAGGGAAACAGACGAAAGAAATGGCCCAACCCCCCCCCCCCATACTCATGTACATACACACGTCCACACACGCAAATATACATACCTACACAGCTTTCCATGGTTTACCCCAGACGCTTCACATGCCCTGATTCAATCCACCGACAGCACGTCAACCCCTGTATACCACATCGCTCCAATTCACTCTATTCCTTGCCCTCCTTTCACCCTCCTGCATGTTCAGGCCCCGATCACACAAAATCTTTTTCACTCCATCTTTCCACCTCCAATTTGGTCTCCCCCTTCTCCTCGTTCCCTCCACCTCCGACACATATATCCTCTTGGTCAATCTTTCCTCACTCATTCTCTCCATGTGCCCAAACCACTTCAAAACACCCTCTTCTGCTCTCTCAACCACGCTCTTTTTATTTCCACACATCTCTCTTACCCTTACGTTACTTACTCGATCAAACCACCTCACACCACACATTGTCCTCAAACATCTCATTTCCAGCACATCCATCCTCCTGCGCACATCTCTATCCATAGCCCACGCCTCGCAACCATACAACATTGTTGGAACCACTATTCCTTCAAACATACCCATTTTTGCTTTCCGAGATAATGTTCTCGACTTCCACACATTTTTCAAGGCTCCCAAAATTTTCGCCCCCTCCCCCACCCTATGATCCACTTCCGCTTCCATGGTTCCATCCGCTGACAGATCCACTCCCAGATATCTAAAACACTTCACTTCCTCCAGTTTTTCTCTATTCAAACTCACCTCCCAATTGACTTGACCCTCACCCCTACTGTACCTAATAACCTTGCTCTTATTCACATTTACTCTTAACTTTCTTCTTCCACACACTTTACCAAACTTGTACACAATTGATACTGTCTTCCCTTATTCATTCACATCGCCACCCCGCCACACATGAAATGATAACCCCCTACCCCCGCATGTGCACCACTTAGCGCTAGGAAAGGACAACAAAGTCCACACTCGTTCACACTCAGTCTCGACCTGTCATGTATAATGCATCGAAGCCACAACTCCCTCTCCACATCCAAGCCCCACAAAACTTTCCATGGTTTACCTCAAACGCTTCACATTCCCTGGCTCAATCCATTGACAGCACGTCGACCCCGGTATACCACATCGCACCAATTCATTTTATTCATTGCACGCCTTTCACCCTCCTGCATATTCAGGCCCGGGTCATTCATAATCTTTTTCACTCCATCTTTCAACCTCTAATTTGATACCCCACTTCTCTTCGTTCCCTTCACCTCTGACACATATATTTTCGTTGTCAATCGTTCTTCACTTTTTCTCTCCGTGTTGCCAAACCATTTCAAAACACCCGCTTCTGATCTCTCAACCACACTCTGTTATTACCACACATCTCAGTCAAACCACCTCACACCACATATTGTCCTCAAACATATCATTTCCAGCACATCCACCCTTCTCTGCACAACTCTATTATAGCCCACGCCTGGCAACCAAATAACATTGTTGGAGCCACTATTCCTTCAAACATATCCATTTTTCCTTTACAAGACAACGTTCTCGACTTCCATACATTTTTCAACGCTCACAGAACTTTCGCCCTCTCCTCCACCCTATGATTTCACTTCCGCTTCCATGGTTCCATCCGCTGCCAAATCCACTCCCAGATATCTAAAACACTTCACTTCCTCCAGTTTTTCTCCATTTAAACTTACCTCCCAATTTACTTGTACCTCAACCATACTGTACCTAATAACCTTGTTCTTATTCACATTTACTCTCAGTTTTTTCTTTCACACACTTTACCAAACTCAGTCACCAGCTTCTGAAGTGTCTCATCTGGATCAGCCTCCAGCGCTGTATCATCAGCAAAGAACAACTGACTCACTTTCCAAGCTCTTTCATCCATAACAAACGGCATACTTGCCCCTCTCTCCAAAACTTGCATTCACATCCATAACAACCCAATCCATAAACAAATCAAACAACGATGTAGACATCACGCACCTATGCCACAAACCAACATTCTCTGAGAACCAATCACTTTCCTTTCCTCCTACTCGTACTCATGCCTTACATCCTCGATAAAAACTTTTCACTTCTAAGAACTTGCCCTCCACACCATATAATTCTGAATACCTTCCACAGAGCATCTCTATGAACTCTACCATATGTCTTCTCCAGATCCATAAATGCTACATACAAATCCATTTGCTTTTCTAAGTATTTCTCACCTGCATTCTTCAAAGGAAACACCTGATCCACACATCCTTTACCACTTCTAAAACCACACTGCTCAATCAATACCCTCCCATATAATATCCCATGAATACTCAACAAACGTATTCCTCTGTAATTTGAACAATTACTTTTATCCCTTTTGCCTTTGTACAATGGCACTATGCAAGCATTTCGCCAATCCTCTGGCACATCACCCTGAGTGATACATACGTTATATACATTCACCCCCTTTTTTGATGAATTCCACTGCAACACCATCCATACCCGCTGCCCTACCCGCTTCCAACATCTGCCAAGCTTTTACTACTTCTTCTCTGTTTACCAAATTATATATACACACACACACACACACACACACACACACACACACACATATATATATATATATATATATATATATACATATATATATATATATATATATATATATATATATATATATATATATATATTTTTCCCTTGTCGCTGTCCCCCGCGTTTGCGAGGTAGCGCAAGGAAACAGACGAAAGAAATGGCCCAACCTTCCCCCATACACATGTATATACATACGTCCACACACGCAAATATACATACCTACACAGGTTTCCATGGTTTACCCCAGACGCTTCACATGCCCTAATTCAATCCACTGACAGCACGTCAACCCCGGTATACCACATCGATCCAATTCACTCTATTCCTTGCCCTCCTTTCACCCTCCTGCATGTTCAGGCCCCGATCACACAAAATCTTTTTCACTCCATCTTTCCACCTCTAATTTGGTCTCCCACTTCTGGTTCCCTCCACCTCCGACACATATATCCTCTTGGTCAATCTTTCCTCACTCATTCTCTCCATGTGCCCAAACCATTTCAAAACACCCTCTTCTGCTCTCTCAATCACGCTCTTCTTATTTCCACACATCTCTCTTACCCTCACGTTACTTACTCGATCAAACCACCTCACACCACACATTATCCTCAAACATCTCATTTCCAGCACATCCATCCTCCTGCGCACAACTCTATCCATAGCCCACGCCTCGCAACCATACAACATTGTTAGAACCACTATACCTTCAAACATACCCATTTTTGCTTTCCGAGATAATGTTCTCGACTTCCACACATTCTTCAAGGCTCCCAGGATTTTCGCCCCCTCCCCCACCTTATGATCCACTTCCGCTTCCATGGTTCCATCCGCTGCCAGATCCACTCCCAGATATCTAAAACACTTTACTTCCTCCAGTTTTTCTCCATTGAAACTTACGTCCCAATTGACTTGATTCTCAACTCTACTGTACCTAATAACCTTGCTCTTATTCACATTTACTCTTAACTTTCTTCTTTCACACACTTTACCAAACTCAGTCACCAGCTTCTGCAGTTTCTCACAAGAATCAGCCACCAGCGCTGTATCATCAGCGAACAACAACTGACTCACTTCCCAAGCTCTCTCATCCACAACAGACTTCATACTTGCCCCTCTTTCCAAAACTCTTGCATTTACCTCCCTAACAACCCTATCCATAAACAAATCAAACAACCATGGAGACATCACACACCCCTGCCGTAAACCTATATTCACTGAGAACCAATCACTTTCCTCTCTTCCTACACGTACACATGCCTTACATCTTCGATAAAAACTTATATATATATATATATATATATATATATATATATATATATATATATATATATATATATATATATATATATATATATATATATATATATATATATATATATATATATATATATATATATATATATATATATATATATATATATATATATATATATATATATATATATATATATAAATATATATATATATATATATATATATATATATATATATATATATATATATATATATATATATTTATATATATATATATATATATATATATATATATATATATATATATATATATATATATATATATATATATATATATATATATATATATATATATATATTGAATCTAAATACTTTTTCGTCTTCATCATTTGACGGTTTGATCAATACGATCAGTTCAGTTATTCCCTAACTATCCAAGTTAAAGAAGAAACATTGAAAAGCCTCTCTGTCTTATGATTCAATATTTTACCTGAAGGCAGAACAGCAAAACTTAAGTACAGACCTAGAATAATGTCAACTGCTCTGCCAGTCGTTCCATTATATTATCTTTGGATAAACTGTTGTTTGTTCAAATACTCCAGAATGAAAATACTGTCTCGGTGGGATCAGACGAGAGCCATTTGCTGTCCAAATAGTAATAATATTTCTGGTGTGTTTACCTGGTCTGATCAGATGGTAGGGTGGTTTGGACCATGCACGAGCCTTTCCAAATTTCTTTCCACTTTTCTTACAGTAGGTGGAGGAAAGTGGTATTCTTAATGCTATGTTATACCAAGGATCCTTGTGAAGTAAAGCCAGGTAGCTACTTCTAATTCCTACCATTCTTGAGGTCACTTTGAGGCTCTGCAAATCTCTGTATTTTCAATTTACTAAGACATCTGTTATTGGAGATAATCTTATTCGCGCATGTGATAACAACTGAAATCTTGCAGTAATCTTTTGTGGTGAGATTGGACTGATTCACATATATTGTTAACGTAAATATATGCCTCAAGAAGATAAGCTATTTATTTCAATTCAAAAATGTATAAATTCTTTATAACAGAAAACAGGACTTCGAATATGGTGAAAGGAGAACGTTGGCCTGTGTGACATCTACACGGTAAACTCTGTTATGCTGCTGTAGAACATTGAAAACCAGACATTCTAATCAGAATCACAAAATTAACCATTATCATGTAACTTACATCATATATTCTAAATTCTTTCCTCCTTTGATAATTCTGCTGTGTAGAAGCAACCATTACAGAGGAACAACTTGCCCACCTACTTCATCACGTCACAAACAATTAAGCAACTTTCATGATGCTAAGAGTAATTAACACGTCCATTTCCTCATTATAGGAACATTTTCCTAAAGTGATTAAATTTTTCCAGGAAGTATTAGTTCTTATTCTCATTTTATTAAGCGGCAGCGTAACACTTTATTCACAAATTCCAGGAAAGATGGAGCTATGTTTAGTCTTCGAAATATGGCAGTATATGTGACTTCCATTTCATATTACAACACTCCAAGACCTCATGAAGTACCATTTCAAGTCTTATAGATAGGCTCTCTTTTTTCAGCTCAGTAGCCTCCCTACTGTTCCAGTTTCCGCTTTTACTTATTTAAGAATTTTCTTCATCATCATTATCCTTATTTTGGTGTCAGACTCATCTGTTTATCTGCTTTTCTTCCAGGCTAACATGTACACTCAACAAATTCAACAAACTTATTATACATAGTTGTTAATGCCTCAGTTTCCCAAGAGTCTACCATTACCAAGCCTCCCCCTTCAAGCTCATGAACCTCTTCAGTCTGTCAGATTCCATGTCCTTCATAGAGTTCTCGCCTGTTGAAGTAGTACACTTGTGACATGTCCAAGAATGGTGTTTGCTAGAGATGTCATGGACTTGTTTGCCGTAACGATGCAATCTTGACATTTCCAGTGGGTCTGTCTGTAGGGGACAGCAGGTTCCTGTCTCCAGGAGCAGTGCACTTGTGACATTTCCTGGGAAGTGTTCGTGTTGGATCAATAGCCTCAGGAATCACTTATTCTCAGCTGATGCAGTGCACGACGCGTCTGGATTTACTCGTGTCAGTAACATCAACCTTGGTCCTCCAGTTTCCAGCACTATTACATACATGGATTTCCCGTCTCACCTCGTCGTTACGTATTTGGCTCTTAACTATAGAATGGGAATTTATCCTGACATCACTTGTATGTTGCTATTGCTTGCATTCAGTGATAGTGTTTATACGTTTGCACATTCATTGCCTTTTGAATATAGTGAGACCGGAAATTCATGGTGCTCAGAACAGTGACTGAAGTGGATATACTCCGTTTCAGATCATCAAAGAACTATTTCTGAGTGAGTGTAAGACAAATTGCATGTATTGCATGACATATTTAAGGCTCTTCACTGTGATACTGGCCAGTATATGACATCTGTGCTGCGCTGTGGCGTTTGTACTGTGCTATGTAGGTCAGCATGTTGGTCTTGTACTCTGCTGTTGGGGAAGTCAGTTTGCGGCAATAGTAGTGTGCTGTGGGAAGGGTCAGTGTATGTATGGCATCTGTGATGTGCTGTGGAAGGGATTTTGAAAAGTTATGGAACGTAACTTAGACTCCTTTACTGTCTCAGTTTAGATACCTTCCTGTGGTGACGTAGTTAAAACATGTGACGTAATTGAGGCACCTTGCTGTGGTGACGTAGATTGTACACTTTATTGTGGTGACTTATTTTAGACATCATTCTTTAGTGACATAGTTAACAGATCTAGTCGTGGTAACGAAATTTCGACACCGTATTGTGGTGGCATAAATTTGACACCTTATTATGCTGACACAGTTGAATGTCTTTTTATGGCTACGTAATTTAGACATCTTGCTGTGGTGTAGTAGTTTGGAGACACTGATGTGATGATGTAATATAGACACATGGCTTTAGTGACCAGGTTAGAGACATTGCTTTGGTGACGTAGCATAAACGCCTGGCAGTAGTGACGCTATTAGAGATACTGTGTGGTGACATAGTACAGACGCCTTGCGATGACGTAATGTAGACGCATTGTTGTGATGACGTAGAGGTTATGGCTCCTTTATCTGATGTAGACATTCTTTGGACGAGTCGTGCATAACTGTGTGGGATCAGTATGATCCATGGTGATGAATGTTTGAGGATGATCACCGCCTTTATGTGCTTGGATTTATGGCCCCTTGATACCCACACAGGCCAGGCCATTCATTTGTATTAAGGCGAACCTGGTGTTGAAGGGAGGGAGACAATGTGTCCTCTCCCTGGCAGAATTCCCTTTCCCTGGAATTATGTGAGTCCTCTCCTTGGAAGGGTGCAGGTCCTCCTCCCTGGGAACGATTGTGTCCACTTTCTAGGAGTTAAAGTGTCCTTTCCCTGGAGAGAGTGTATGTTCCTTCTTTTGGAATGTGTGTTTTCTCCTTGGAAGAGTGTGAGTTCTCTCCCCAGAGGTGTGCATGTGCTCCAGCAGGAGTTTTCTTTCCTTGGGAGAAAGTATCCTTTGGAGTATGTGTGTCATCTCCCTGCGCGTGTTTGTGCGTCCTCTCCCTGGAAAGTATGGGACCTTTTCCTGGGAGTTTATGTCCGTTCCCTAAGAGTGTTTAAGTCCTTTCCCTGGCATATGTATGTCCTCTCACACTGTAGATGGGGATTTAGAGGGTAAGCGGTAACTTCCACGGTAATGGGACAATCCCGTCGGGGTTGGTAACTCCCACGGTGATGGGATACTCATGGGGGTGCTAACTCCCACGGTAATGGGAAGTTCATGGTAGGGTGGTAACTGCCACGGTAATGGGAAGTTCATGGTAGGGTGGTAACTGCCACGGTAATGGGAAGTTCATGGTAGGGTGGTAACTGCCACGGTAATGGGACATCCACGGTGGGGGGTGGTAACTTCCACACTCATGGGACATCCATGGTGGGGATGGTAACTCCTACAGCAATGAGACACCCACGGAATGGAAAGTAATTTCCACGATTATGTCACACCCACGTTCGGGGTGGTAACTCCAGTGGCAATAGGAGTAACTGCTGGATTTCAGTCTACAAACACAGTCTCTCAATCTCACATATATTTTCTGGAAACATCTAACTCACGCGACTGGTTCTTTATGACCCTAGATTTTCCTGCGTTGAATGCTATGCTCTCTCTCTCTCTCTCTCTCTCTCTCTCTCTCTCTCTCTCTCTCTCTCTCTCTCTCTCTCTCTCTCTCTCTCTCTCTCTCTCTCTCTCTCCCTCTTTTATCTGCAGCTGCTAGTAATGGGAGAAACAGACAAGTATGTTGAGCTACGTAAAGAAAATAGGCTTGAAAATTAACAAAAACGACAGAAAGGGTAGAACCTTGTATCAAGAAGACGACAACAAAAGAATCAGATCCCAGAATCATCATTAAAGCTAGGTTCTGATTGGAACCTAGAATCATGTTCAGATCTCAGGCTCAGGATTGGATCCCAGAATAATGATAATACCATGCCCTTAGGATAGCATCCCAGAATAATGATCTGACCCTAAGCACATAATCGGATCCCAGGCTCAAGATTGGACCCCAGAATTATGATAGAATCCCAAGCTTAGGAACGGAATCCAGGCTAAAGATCGGATTCCAGACACAGGATCGGACCCCACACTCATGTTAGCATCCGACTGTAACCCAAGCTCAAAATCTGACTCCAGGTTAACGATAGGACTCCAGGTTCAAGGTCGGATCCCAAACTTAGAAACCGATCCCAAGATCAGGATCGGGCCTCGTTCCCGTGATCAGACCCTAGGATTCAGGATCAGACTCCAGACTTAGAATCGGCTCTCAGGTTCATGATCAGACCCTTGTGACCCTTGGTTCCTGATCAGACTCAAGGCTCAGGAACGGTTCACACATTCAAGATCGCATCCCTGGATTAGGATTAGACCACAGATTAAGGATCAGACCCTAGGCTCGATGGTGGATCCAAGGATTAGGCTCTGACTCCAGGATGAGGAACGAAACACAGGCTCAGAATCAATCCCCAGGTTTGAGATACGACTCCAAGCTCAGGAGCAGAAAACATGCTAAAGATCCAGTACCAGGCTCAAGATCGAGTCTAAGGCAAGGATCAGACCCCAGTCTGAGGATCGGACAGGCTCAGAATTTGACCCAAGGATCGGGGCCTATAATTAGGATCGTAATTCAGGCCTATGATCAGGCTTTAGGTTCAGAATCTGTCTATAGGCTCAGGATTGGACCCAAGCTCATTATTAGACCTGAGTTTCAGGATCAAACCCTAAGCCCGGAATCAGACCCCAGGCTTATGCTCAGATCCCACGTTGAACCTTGTGGTCATGATCAGAACCCAGGTTCAATACTATACCCAAGCTCAAAATCTGACCCAGAGTAAGGTTCAGACTTCACGATCAGGATGGGACCTCAGGCTCAAGATTAGAAACTAGGTTCAAGATAGTAGCTGAGACTCATGATCAGACCTCAGACTCAGGATAGACCCCAGGTGAAGGAACGGACCTCAGACTCAGGTTCGGGTTCTAGGATCAAAACGGAATCCAAGGCTTAAGTTTGGACTCAAGGTTCTGGATAGGAATCCAAGCTCAAGATCGGACCCCATAGTGTCTGGATCAGACCCATAGCTCAAGATGGGATTCCATATTCAGGATCAGATCTAAGGCTCAAGACCGGACCCCAACCTTACAGTCAGACCCCGGGCTCAGAATCGGACTCAAAGCTGAGAAATGGACCCCAAGCTCATAATCAGACCCTAGCCTAAAGATCATACTCCAGGCTCAAGATCGGATCTTTGACATAAGATCCCAGGCTTAGGATCCCAGGCTCGGGATTGGATCTCAAGCTCAAGATCAGTCTTCAGGCATGGGACTAGACCAGACTCCAGGTTCGCTTGTCCACATCTGAAAAAAAAGAATATTGAAATTCCATTAAAGGATGTTAACATCTGACGACCCCACCATGTTCACCACAATGAAAGACGACACACCACAGGGGGGAGAGAGAGAGAGAGAGAGAGAGAGAGAGAGAGAGAGAGAGAGAGAGAGAGAGAGAGAGAGAGAGAGAGAGAGAGAGAGAGAGAGAGAGAGAGAGAACATTAAAAAGACATATGAGAGAGCGCTCGGTAGCTAAGGTGAAGGTTATCTGTTTTAAACTTAAATTTTTGTATTCCTTTACTACGTGGAGAAAGTAAGTACAGTATGATATGAGAGTGTCTAGACAGACTCTATTCTGTATGCCAACAAGAATCGGAAGGTAAAATGAATGGTAGAAATACCTAACGTTGGTGAGTTAAGCCTGCATGAAATTTATAATAGAGAAAACTGAAATCGTACCATAACAATTTTTTCATAATTGAGAGAGAGAAAGAAAAAAAGAGAAAGAGAGATAGAGACAGACAGACAAAAAGACGAGAGGAACGTGATAGGGCATTACCCTCTGAATATTACCAATAATGGATTTCATTTTCACTGGTTTTTCAGCAGACAAGTAAACTGAGGAGATACCCGTACACAAGCAACATATCCTAAGATATTATACCTGTGACTTGAAAGCAAGTCTCTTAATGTTGAGTGCTGAGGAGGTTTAGTTGTCAGTGCCTTAAGGTTGTGGGCTGAAGAAATTCAAGGGCAGTTCCTTAACAACAAGTGCTGAGAAAAATTCAAAGGCAGTTCCTTAAGTTTAGCAATGTAAAGGTTCATATGTCAGTATTTTAATATCGAGTTCTGAGGAGAGTTGGAATATATCTCTTAACATTAAATGCTGAAAACATTACGCTAGCTCCTTCCCGTCGAGGGCCGAGGAGGTTAAAAGTCAGCATCATAGCGTCGAATACTGAGGAGTGTTAGAATTCAATGTTGAGGATCGGACTCAGGCAAAAGACCAGACCCAAGGCTTATGATCAGACTCAAAGATCAAAAAAGCAGACAGCAGACTCAAAATCGTATGCCAAACTCAGGATCTGAACCCTAGTTAACGTAGAATAGGATGTCAGACTCGGGAAAGAACACCAAACTCAGGACATGACCCACCTGATATAAGTTCGGACCTCAGGTTATGAACCAGAACCCAGGGTTTTAAATCGATCCACAGACTCCGCATAGGACTCCGGACTCAAAATTGGACCTGAGGCTCAGATCTGACCCCAGCCTTAAGTTTGACCACCGGGTTCAGAACTAAATTTTACACTATGGAACAAACTCTGGCTTGTGATCGTGTATATATATATATATATATATATATATATATATATATATATATATATATATATATATATATATATATATATATATATATATATATATATATATATATATATATATATATATATATATATATATATATATATATATATATATATATATATATATATATATATATATATACACATATATATATATATATATATATATATATATATATATATATATATATATATATATATATATATATATATATATATATATATATATATATATATATATATATATATATGTGTGTTATTTATTATTTTATTATACTTTGTCGCTGTCTCCCGCGTTTGCGAGGAAGCGCAAGGAAACAGACGAAAGAAATGGCCCAACACACCCCCATACACATGTATATACATACGTCCACACACGCAAATATACATACCTACACAGCTTTCCATGGTTTACCCCAGATGCTTCACATGCCTTGATTCAATCCACTGACAGCACGTCAACCCCGGTATACCAAATACAAATTCACTCTATTCCTTGCCCTCCTTTCACCCTCCTGCATGTTCAGGCCCCGATCACACAAAATCTTTTTCACTCCATCTTTCCACCTCCAATTTGGTCTCCCTCTTCTCCTCGTTCCCTCCACCTCCGACACATATATCCTCTTGGTCAATCTTTCCTCACTCATTCTCTCCATGTGCCCAAACCACTTCAAAACACCCTCTTCTGCTCTCTCAACCACGCTCTTTTTATTTCCACACATCTCTCTTACCCTTACGTTACTCACTCGATCAAACCACCTCACACCACACATTGTCCTCAAACATCTCATTTCCAGCACATCCATCCTCCTGCGCACAACTCTATCCATAGCCCACGCCTCGCAACCATACAACATTGTTGGAACCACTTTTCCTTCAAACATACCCATTTTTGCTTTCCGAGATAATGTTCTCGACTTCCACACATTCTTCAAGGCCCCCAGAATTTTCGCCCCCTCCCCCACCCTATGATCCACTTCCGCTTCCATGGTTCCATCCGCTGCCAGATCCACTCCCAGATATCTAAAACACTTCACTTCCTCCAGTTTTTCTCCATTCAAATTCACCTCCCAATTGACTTGACCCTCAACCCTACTGTACCTAATAACCTTGCTCTTATTCACATTTACTCTTAACTTTCTTCTTCCACACACTTTACCAAACTCAGTCACCAGCTTCTGCAGTTTCTCACATGAATCAGCCACCAGCGCTGTATCATCAGCGAACAACAACTGACTCACTTCCCAAGCTCTCTCATCCCGAACAGACTTCATACTTGCCCCTCTTTCCAAAACTCTTGCATTTACCTCCCTAACAACCCCATCCATAAACAAATTAAACAACCATGGAGACATCACACACCCCTGCCGCAAACCTACATTCACTGAGAACCAATCACTTTCCTCTCTTCCTACACGTACACATGCCTTACATCCTCGATAAAAACTTTTCACTGCTTCTAACAACTTGCCTCCCACACCATATATTCTTAATACCTTCCACAGAGCATCTCTATCAACTCTATCATATGCCTTCTCCAGATCCATAAATGCTACATACAAATCCATTTGCTTTTCTAAGTATTTCTCACATACAATCTTCAAAGCAAACACCTGATCCACACATCCTCTACCACTTCTGAAACCACACTGCTCTTCCCCAATCTGATGCTCTGTACATGCCTTCACCCTCTCAATCAATACCCTCCCATATAATTTACCAGGAATACTCAACAAACTTATACCTCTGTAATTTGAGCACTCACTCTTATCCCCTTTGCCTTTGTACAATGGCACTATGCACGCATTCCGCCAATCCTCAGGCACCTCACCATGAGTCATACATACATTAAATAACCTTACCAACCAGTCAACAATACAGTCACCCCCTTTTTTAATAAATTCCACTGCAATACCATCCAAACCTGCTGCCTTGCCAGCTTTCATCTTCCGCAAAGCTTTCACTACCTCTTCTCTGTTTACCAAATCATTTTCCCTAACCCTCTTACTTTGCACACCACCTCGACCAAAACACCCTATATCTGCCACTCTATCATCAAACACATTCAACAAACCTTCAAAATACTCACTCCATCTCCTTCTCACATCACCAATACTTGTTATCACCTCCCCATTTGCGCCCTTCACTGAAGTTCCCATTTGCTCCCTTGTCTTACGCACTTTATTTAACTCCTTCCAGAACATCTTTTTATTCTCCCTGAAATTTAATGTTACTCTCTCACCCCAACTCTCATTTGCCCTTTTTTTCACCTCTTGCACCTTTCTCTTGACCTCCTGTCTCTTTCTTTTAAACATCTCCCACTCAATTGCATTTTTTCCCTTCAAAAATCGTCCAAATGCCTCTCTCTTCTCTTTCACTAATACTCTTACTTCTTCGTCCCACCACTCACTACACTTTCTAATCAACCCACCTCCCACTCTTCTCATGCCACAAACATCTTTTGCGCACTCCATCACTGATTCCCTAAATACATCCCATTCCTCCCCCACTCCCCTTACTTTCATTGTTCTCACCTTTTTCCATTCTGTACTCAGTCTCTCCTGGTACTTCCTCACACAGGTCTCCTTCCCAAGCTCACTTACTCTCACCACCCTCTTCACCCCAACATTCACTCTTCTTTTCTGAAAACCCATACAAATCTTCACCTTTGCCTCCACAAGATAATGATCAGACATCCCTCCAGTTGCACCTCTCAGCACATTAACATCCAAAAGTCTCTCTTTCGCACGCCTGTCAATTAACACGTAATCCAATAACGCTCTCTGGCCATCTCTCCTACTTACATAAGTATACTTATGTATATCTCGCTTTTTAAACCAGGTATTCCCAATCATCATATATATATATATATATATATATATATATATATATATATATATATATATATATATATATATATATATATATATATATATTTTATTATTTTATTTTTATATTATACTTTCTCGCTGTCTCCCGCGTTTGCGAGGTAGCGCAAGGAAACAGACGAAAGAAATGGCCCAACCCCCCCCCATACACATGTATATACATACGTCCACACACGCAAATATACACACCTACACAGCTTTCCATGGTTTACCCCAGACGCTTCACATGCCTTGATTCAATCCACTGACAGCACGTCAACCCGGTATACCACATCGCTCCAATTCACTCTATTCCTTGCCCTCCTTTCACCCTCCTGCATGTTCAGGACCCGATCACACAAAATCTTTTTCACTCCATCTTTCCACCTCCAATTTGGTCTCCCTCTTCTCCTTGTTCCCTCCACCTCCGACACATATATCCTCTTGGTCAATCTTTCCTCACTCATTCTCTCCATGTGCCCAAACCACTTCAAAACACCCTCTTCTGCTCTCTCAACCACGCTCTTTTTATTTCCACACATCTCTCTTACCCTTACGTTACTTACTCGATGAAACCACCTCACACCACACATTGTCCTCAAACATCTCATTTCCAGCACATCCATCCTCCTGCGCACAACTCTATCCATAGCCCACGCCTCGCAACCATACAACATTGTTGGAACCACTATTCCTTCAAACATACCCATTTTTGCTTCCCGAGATAATGTTCTCGACTTCCACACATTCTTCAAGGCCCCCAGAATTTTCGCCCCCTCCCCCACCCTATGATCCACTTCCGCTTACATGGTTCCATCCCCTGCCAGATCCACTCCCAGATATCTAAAACACTTCACTTCCTCCAGTTTTTCTCCATTCAAACTCACCTCCCAATTGACTTGACCCTCAACCCTACTGTACCTAATAAACTTGCTCTTATTTACATTTACTCTTAATTTTCTTCTTCCACACACTTTACCAAACTCAGTCACCAGCTTCTGCAGTTTCTCACATGAATCAGCCACCAGCGCTGTATCATCAGCGAACAACAACTGACTCACTTCCCAAGCTCTCTCATCCCCAACAGACTTCATACTTGCCCCTCTTTCCAAAACTCTTGCATTTACCTCCCTAACAACCCCATCCATAAACAAATTAAACAAACATGGAGACATCACACACCCCTGCCGCAAACCTACATTCCCTGAGAACCAATCACTTTCCTCTCTTCCTACACGTACACATGCCTTACATCCTCGATAAAAACTTTTCACTGCTTCTAACAACTTTCCTCCCACACCATATATTCTTAATACCTTCCACAGAGCATCTCTATCAACTCTATCATATGCCTTCTCCAGATCCATAAATGCTACATACAAATCCATTTGCTTTTCTAAGTATTTCTCACATACATTCTTCAAAGCAAACACCTGATCCACACATCCTCTACCACTTCTGAAACCACACTGCTCTTCCCCAATCTGATGCTCTGTACATGCCTTCACCCTCTCAATCAATACCCTCCCATATAATTTACCAGGAATACTCAACAAACTTATACCTCTGTAATTTGAGCACTCACTCTTATCCCCTTTGCCTTTGTACAATGGCACTATGCACGCATTCCGCCAATCCTCAGGCACCTCACCATGAGTCATACATACATTAAGTAACCTTACCAACCAGTCAACAATACAGTCACCCCCTTTTTTAATAAATTCCACTGCAATACCATCCAAACCTGCTGCCTTGCCGGCCTTCACCTTCCGTAAAGCTTTCACTACCTCTTCTCTGTTTACCAAATCATTTTCCCTAACCCTCTCACTTTGCACACCACCTCGACCAAAACACCCTATAATTGCCACTCTATCATCAAACACATTCAACAAACCTTCAAAATACTCACTCCATCTCCTTCTCACATCACCACTGCTTGTTATCACCTCCCCATTTGCGCCCTTCACTGAAGTTCCCATTTGCTCTCTTGTCTTACGCACTTTATTTACCTCCTTCCAGAACATCTTTTTATTCTCCCTAAAATTTAATGTTACTCTCTCACCCCAACTCTCATTTGCCCTTTTTTTCACCTCTTGCACCTTTCTCTTGACCTCCTGTCTCTTTCTTTTATACATCTCCCACTCAATTGCATTTTTTCCCTGCAAAAATCGTCCAAATGCCTCTCTCTTCTCTTTCACTAACACTCTTACTTCTTCATCTCACCACTCACTACCCTTTCTAATCAACCCACCTCCCACTCTTCTCATGCCACAAGCATCTTTTGCGCAATCCATCACTGATTCCCTAAATACATCCCATTCCTCCCCCACTCCCCTTACTTTCATTGTTCTCACCTTTTTCCATTCTGTACTCAGTCTCTCCTGGTACTTCCTCACACAGGTGTCCTTCTCAAGCTCACTTACTCTCACCACCCTCTTCACCCCAACATTCACTCTTCTTTTCTGAAAACCCATACAAATCTTCACCTTTGCCTCCACAAGATAATGATTAGACACCCCTCCAGTTGCACCTCTAAGCACATTAACATCCAAAAGTCTCTCTTTCGCACACCTTTCAATTAACACGTAATCCAATAACGCTCTCTGGCCATGTCTCCTACTTACATAAGTATACTTATGTATATCTCGCTTTTTAAACCAGGTATTCCCAATCATCAGTCCTTTTTCAGCACATAAATCTACAAGCTCTTCACCATTTCCATTTACAACACTGAACACCCCATGTATACCAATTATTCCCTCAACTGCCACATTACTCACCTTTGCATTCAAATCACCCATCACTATAACCCGGTCTCGTGCATCAAAACCACTAACACACTCATTCAGCTGCTTCCAAAACACTTGCCTCTCATGATCTTTCTTCTCATGCCCAGGTGCATATGCACCAATAATCACCCACCTCTCTCCATCAACTTTCAGTTTTACCCATATTAATCGAGAATTTACTTTCTTACATTCTATCACATACTCCCACAACTCCTGTTTCAGGAGTATTGCTACTCCTTCCCTTGCTCTTGTCCTCTCACTAACCCCTGACTTTACTCCCCAGACATTCCCAAACCACTCTTCCCCTTTACCCTTGAGCTTCGTTTCACTCAGAGCCAAAACATCCAGGTTCCTTTCCTCAAACATACTACCTATCTCTCCTTTTTTCACATCTTGATCCATCCACACACATTTAGGCACCCCACTCTGAGCTTTCGAGGAGGATGAGCACTCCCCACGTGACTCCTTCTTCTGTTTCCCATTTTAGAAAGTTAATACAAGGAGGGGAGGATTTCTGGCCCCCCGCTCCCGTCCCCTCTAGTCGCTTTCTACGACACGCGAGGAATACGTGGGAAGTATTCTTTCACCCCTATCCCCAGGGATACTTGCATTTGTAATCACATTAAATATGTACTGTTGTGGCATCATACTACTATACTGATTTTCAGCAAAATTTTCATATGAATATATATTATCCTATTACACCAAAAAATATTGGACTTCATCTTCTTAAAAATATTTTAGTCATCTTTTAATGTGATAAAAAGCAATGCTTATAGGCTATTCACTTTACGAAACGTGATGTTTTGAGTGTGTCGTTTTTGGGAGAGTGCGGGGCAACTGAGCAGTGCTGTTCAAGAAGGTGATTGGTGAGGCGAACTTTGGTCAAGTGAGCCTCATCTTCACAGTCATCGCCCTGCTTAACACCATCTTGCTGAGTCCTGTATATATATATATATATATATATATATATATATATATATATATATATATATATATATATATATATATATATATATATATATATATATATATATATATATATATATACACGATCACAAGCCAGAGTTTGTTCCATAGTGTAAGATTTAGTTCTGAACCCGGTGGTCAAACTTAAGGCTGGGGTCAAGGTTGAGGGTCAAGTCAATTGGGAGGTGAGTTTGAATGGAGAAAAACTGGAGGAAGTGAAGTGTTTTAGATATCTGGGAGTGGATCTGGCAGCGGATGGAACCATGGAAGTGGAAGTGGATCATAGGGTGGGGGAGGGGGCGAAAATTCTGGGAGCCTTGAAGAATGTGTGGAAGTCGAGAACATTATCTCGGAAAGCAAATCTCGACTAGCTGCTGCATCGCAATATACTGTGTGGCTGTTAGCAACTCAAAGGTATGATGTATCCTGCTGAAGAGGACATGCAACCGTGGCCTCAAAACTTGACCATTAGGGTCCAAGCCATGTTTCTTCTCGCAGACACGAACCTGCTTTGCAAGGTAACCAGTTCCTGAGCAGGAACCATCATACCGCCCTGATGAATGCTCGTGCTTGAAAATTAAAATTCGAGGAAGCAGAAAACACTGGAAAGCAACCATTTCTAAGCCAAGTTCTCAGTGTGTCCATGAATGGTGACCCATCATAGTTGTCTTCTGTAGTACCTAGGCATGATGATTCTGAGCCAAGTTGTCATTGTGTCCTTGGATGATGATTTTGGTGATCCATCATTGTTGTCTCTTCTAGTACCCAAGAATTCTGAGCCAAGTTGTCAATGTGTCCTTTTTTAGCACAAGATGATCCACAGATATACTTGGATGAGGAATGATGGAAGAGAAGAGCAACAGGACGGTGGCCAAAAGTTTATATAGAAGTACAGTGACTCAAGGCATGTAATCTTATGTGAATGTGTTTAAAATGTTTACATTTGGGGATAGGGGAGAAAGAATACTTCTCATGTATTTTCTGCGTATCGTAGAAGGCGACTAAAAGGGAAGGGAGCGGGGGGCTGGAAATCCTCCCCTCTCATCTTTTTTTTTTTTTTAATTTTCCAAAAGAAGGAACAGATAAGGGAGCCATGTGAGGATATTCCCTCAAAGTCCCAGTCCTCTGTTCTTAACGCTACCTCGCTAATGCGGGAAATGGTGAATAGTATGAAAGAAAGAAATATATATATATATATATATATATATATATATATATATATATATATATATATATATATATATATATATATATATATATATATTTTATATATATATATATATATATATATATATATATATATATATATATATATTTTTTTTTTTTTTTTTTTTTTTTTTTTTTTTTTTTTTTTTCCAAAAGAAGGAACAGAGAAGGGGGCCTGGTGAGGATATTCCCTAAAAGGCCCAGTCCTCTGTTCTTAACGCTACCTCGCTAATGCGGGAAATGGCGAATAGTATGAAAGAAAGAAAGAAAGATATATATATATATATGGGAAGGTATTAAGAATATATGGCGTTAAAAGCAGAGTAAAGTTTTTATCGAAAATGTAAGGCATGTGTACGAGTAGGAAGAGAGGAAAGTGACTGGTTCTCAGTGAATGTTGGTTTGCGGAAGGGGTGTGTGATGTCTGCATGGTTGTTTAATTTGTTTATGGATGGGGTTGTTAGGGAGTTGTATGCAAGAGTCTTGGAAATAGGGGCAAGTATGCATTCTGTTGTGGATGAAAGAGCTTGAGAAGTGAGTCACTTGTTGTTCGCTGATTATACAGCACTGGTTGCTTATTCTGGTGAGAAACCGCAAAAGGTGGTGACTGAGTTTGGTAAAGTGTGTGAAAGAAGAAAGCTGAGAGTAAATGTGAATAAGAGCAAAGTTATTAGGTTAAGTAGGGTTGAGGGGCAAGTCAATTAGAAGGTAAGTTTGACTGGATAAGAACTGGTGGAAGTGAAGTGCTTTAGATATCTGGGAGTGGATTTGGCAGCAGATGGAATCATGAAAGCGGAAGTGAATCATAGGGTGGGGGAGGGGTAGAAAGTTCTGGGAGCGTTGAAAAATGTGTGGAAGTCGAGAACGCTATCTTGAAAAGCTAACCTGGGTATGTTTGAAGGAATAGTGGCTCCAACAATGTTATATGGTTCCGAGGCGTCGGCTATAGATAGAGTTGTGCGGAGGAGGGTGGATGTGCTGGAAATGAGATATTTGATAACAATATCTGGTGTGAGGTGGTTTGATCGAGTAAGTAATGAAAGGGTAAGAGAGATGTGTGGTAATAAAAAGAGTGTGGTTGAGAGAGCAGAAGAGAGAGTTTTGAAATGGTTTGGTCACATGGGGAGAATGAGTGAGGAAAGATTGACCAAGAGGATATATACGTCAGAGGTGGAGGTGACGAGGAGAAGTGGGAGACCAAATTGGAGGTGGAAGGATGGAATGAAAATGATTTTGAGTGATCGGGGCCTGAACATACATGAGGGTGTATGGCGTGCAAGTAGAGTGAATTGGAACAATATGGTATACAGTGGTCGACGTGCTGTCAATGGATTGAACCAGGTCATGTGAAACGTCTGGGGTAAACCATGGAAAGTTTTGTGGGTGCGTGGATGAGGTAAGGGAGCTGTGGTTTCGGTGCATTATACATGACAGCTAGAGACTGAGTGTGAACGAATGTGGCCTTTGTTATCTTTTCCTAGCCCTACCTCGCGCACATGCGGGGGGAGGGAGTTTTCATTTCATATGTTCCGGGGTGGCGACGGGTATGAATAAAGGCAGACATTATGAATTATGTACATGTGTATATATATATATGTCTGTGATTGTATATATATATGCATAAGTTGAGATGTATAGATATATATATGTGCTGTGTGTGGACGTGTATGTACGTACATGTGTATGTGGGTGGGTTAGGCCATTCTTTCGTCTTTTTCCTTGCGCTACCTCGCTAAGCGGGAGGCAGCGACAAAGTATGAAAATTAAATATATATATATATATATATATATATATATATATATATATATATATATATATATATATATATATATATATATATATATATTGGAAAGGATCACAATTTTTCGCTTGATCAAGATATTCCTATGAGTCCACGGGGAAAATTAATCATGATAAGTTCCAAAGTGTACTTTCGTGTAATAATCACATCATTACGGAAGGCACAAGAGAGAAATATAACAGTCAGTTGATATACATCGAGGAGACGAAGCTAGTACGCCCTTTGGTAAACATGTGATTGTCCAAGACAGACAACAAGCGTTCATAAACTTATCATTTTACAAAATTTATCAACAATAAAGTTATCTGATTTGTACAGACCATCACTAATATTAAGACTATCATTCTTTGTGTATTTAATAAGAGAAGATTTAACGATATTTTTCGTGGTAATAGAGTTCCAGTTAATAACTGAGATGGCTTGACTCCATTCAATACAATGATCATAGGTTTTAACGTGATTAAACAAGGCATTTGATTCTTGTCCCGTTCTTATACGATATTTATGTTGCTGAGTCTAACAGAAAGATCCTTACCATTCTGTCCGACATAAAACTTATCACTATTTCTGCATGACATTTAATAGGTGCATCCAGGAGAATTTTCTGGTGAATTCCTGATTAAGATATTCTTTATAGTATCATTGTTGCTGAAGGCAACATTTACAGTAAAGGATTTAAGCAACATGGGAAGTAAAGTAAAATTAACCTTAAAAAGGGAGAACTGAAAGGTACTTGGTGTCAATGTAATACGTTTTATTTAGTCTAAAAACAGGACAAGACTCAACTGCTTTGTTTCATCATGTCAAAAATTCTCACCATTGTATTGGCTGGACTGACGCTAATTCAATAATAAACTGTTGACTCTACACCACGAGAAATATCGTTTAATTATCTGTGGATTTCAAGGTGGTTGCACTATCTGCGCGTAATCGACTAAACGAACCTTGAACACTGCGGCACGACCCTCCAGCATCATCATAAGACATCTATGTGTGACGATCAAGTTATCATACTCCAAGGTCTTACCTTCATGCACAAAATATCATGCTATCGTGCTCAAGAGACTTAGATAATGATTTTGAACACCCTCGGCATTCGACGTTAAGGGACGGAATTCTAAATCTCCTCAGCACTGGACGTTAAGGTATTAACTTCTGAACCTCCTCAGAGCTCGATTTTAATGGCCTTACTTCTGAACCTCTTCAGAATTCGGCTTTGAGGTACTGACTCTAAACTCCTCTGGTCAAGTGAGCCTCATCTTCACAGTCATCGCCCTGCTTAACACCATCTTGCTGAGTCCTGTATATATAAAATATATATATATATATATATATATATATATATATATATATATATATATATAATATATATATATATATATATATATATATATAATATATATATATATTATATATATACACGATCACAAGCCAGAGTTTGTTCCATAGTGTAAGATTTAGTTCTGACCCGTGGTCAAACTTAAGGCTGGGGTCAAGGTTGAGGGTCAAGTCAATTGGGAGGTGAGTTTGAATGGAGAAAAACTGGAGGAAGTGAAGTGTTTTAGATATCTGGGAGTGGATCTGGCAGCGGATGGAACCATGGAAGTGGAAGTGGATCATAGGGTGGGGGAGGGGGCGAAAATTCTGGGAGCCTTGAAGAATGTGTGGAAGTCGAGAACATTATCTCGGAAAGCAAATCTCGACTAGCTGCTGCATCGCAATATACTGTGTGGCTGTTAGCAACTCAAAGGTATGATGTATCCTGCTGAAGAGGACATGCAACCGTGGCCTCAAAACTTGACCATTAGGGTCCAAGCCATGTTTCTTCTCGCAGACACGAACCTGCTTTGCAAGGTAACCAGTTCCTGAGCAGGAACCATCATACCGCCCTGATGAATGCTCGTGCTTGAAAATTAAAATTCGAGGAAGCAGAAAACACTGGAAAGCAACCATTTCTAAGCCAAGTTCTCAGTGTGTCCATGAATGGTGACCCATCATAGTTGTCTTCTGTAGTACCTAGGCATGATGATTCTGAGCCAAGTTGTCATTGTGTCCTTGGATGATGATTTTGGTGATCCATCATTGTTGTCTCTTCTAGTACCCAAGAATTCTGAGCCAAGTTGTCAATGTGTCCTTTTTTAGCACAAGATGATCCACAGATATACTTGGATGAGGAATGATGGAAGAGAAGAGCAACAGGACGGTGGCCAAAAGTTTATATAGAAGTACAGTGACTCAAGGCATGTAATCTTATGTGAATGTGTTTAAAATGTTTACATTTGGGGATAGGGGAGAAAGAAATACTTCTCATGTATTTTCTGCGTATCGTAGAAGGCGACTAAAAAGGGAAGGGAGCGGGGGGCTGGAAATCCTCCCCTCTCATCTTTTTTTTTTTTTTAATTTTCCCAAAAGAAGGAACAGATAAGGGAGCCATGTGAGGATATTCCCTCAAAGTCCCAGTCCTCTGTTCTTAACCGCTACCTCGCTAATGCGGGAAATGGTGAATAGTATGAAAGAAAGAAATATATATATATATATATATATATATATATATATATATATATATATATATATATATATATATATATATATATATATATATTTTTATATATATATATATATATATATATATATATATATATATATATATTATATATTTTTTTTTTTTTTTTTTTTTTTTTTTTTTTTTTTTTTTTCCAAAAGAAGGAACAGAGAAGGGGGCCTGGTGAGGATATTCCCTAAAAGGCCCAGTCCTCTGTTCTTAACGCTACCTCGCTAATGCGGGAAATGGCGAATAGTATGAAAGAAAGAAAGAAAGATATATATATATATATGGGAAGGTATTAAGAATATATGGCGTTAAAAGCAGAGTAAAGTTTTTATCGAAAATGTAAGGCATGTGTACGAGTAGGAAGAGAGGAAAGTGACTGGTTCTCAGTGAATGTTGGTTTGCGGAAGGGGTGTGTGATGTCTGCATGGTTGTTTAATTTGTTTATGGATGGGGTTGTTAGGGAGTTGTATGCAAGAGTCTTGGAAATAGGGGCAAGTATGCATTCTGTTGTGGATGAAAGAGCTTGAGAAGTGAGTCACTTGTTGTTCGCTGATTATACAGCACTGGTTGCTTATTCTGGTGAGAAACCGCAAAAGGTGGTGACTGAGTTTGGTAAAGTGTGTGAAAGAAGAAAGCTGAGAGTAAATGTGAATAAGAGCAAAGTTATTAGGTTAAGTAGGGTTGAGGGGCAAGTCAATTAGAAGGTAAGTTTGACTGGATAAGAACTGGTGGAAGTGAAGTGCTTTAGATATCTGGGAGTGGATTTGGCAGCAGATGGAATCATGAAAGCGGAAGTGAATCATAGGGTGGGGGAGGGGTAGAAAGTTCTGGGAGCGTTGAAAAATGTGTGGAAGTCGAGAACGCTATCTTGAAAAGCTAACCTGGGTATGTTTGAAGGAATAGTGGCTCCAACAATGTTATATGGTTCCGAGGCGTCGGCTATAGATAGAGTTGTGCGGAGGAGGGTGGATGTGCTGGAAATGAGATATTTGATAACAATATCTGGTGTGAGGTGGTTTGATCGAGTAAGTAATGAAAGGGTAAGAGAGATGTGTGGTAATAAAAAGAGTGTGGTTGAGAGAGCAGAAGAGAGAGTTTTGAAATGGTTTGGTCACATGGGGAGAATGAGTGAGGAAAGATTGACCAAGAGGATATATACGTCAGAGGTGGAGGTGACGAGGAGAAGTGGGAGACCAAATTGGAGGTGGAAGGATGGAATGAAAATGATTTTGAGTGATCGGGGCCTGAACATACATGAGGGTGTATGGCGTGCAAGTAGAGTGAATTGGAACAATATGGTATACAGTGGTCGACGTGCTGTCAATGGATTGAACCAGGTCATGTGAAACGTCTGGGGTAAACCATGGAAAGTTTTGTGGTGCGTGGATGAGGTAAGGGAGCTGTGGTTTCGGTGCATTATACATGACAGCTAGAGACTGAGTGTGAACGAATGTGGCCTTTGTTATCTTTTCCTAGCCCTACCTCGCGCACATGCGGGGGGAGGGAGTTTTCATTTCATATGTTCCGGGGTGGCGACGGGTATGAATAAAGGCAGACATTATGAATTATGTACATGTGTATATATATATATGTCTGTGATTGTATATATATATGCATAAGTTGAGATGTATAGATATATATATGTGCTGTGTGTGGACGTGTATGTACGTACATGTGTATGTGGGTGGGTTAGGCCATTCTTTCGTCTTTTTCCTTGCGCTACCTCGCTAAGCGGGAGGCAGCGACAAAGTATGAAAATTAAATATATATATATATATATATATATATATATATATATATATATATATATATATATATATATATATATATATATATATATATATATATTGGAAAGGATCACAATTTTTCGCTTGATCAAGATATTCCTATGAGTCCACGGGGAAAATTAATCATGATAAGTTCCAAAGTGTACTTTCGTGTAATAATCACATCATTACGGAAGGCACAAGAGAGAAATATAACAGTCAGTTGATATACATCGAGGAGACGAAGCTAGTACGCCCTTTGGTAAACATGTGATTGTCCAAGACAGACAACAAGCGTTCATAAACTTATCATTTTACAAAATTTATCAACAATAAAGTTATCTGATTTGTACAGACCATCACTAATATTAAGACTATCATTCTTTGTGTATTTAATAAGAGAAGATTTAACGATATTTTTCGTGGTAATAGAGTTCCAGTTAATAACTGAGATGGCTTGACTCCATTCAATACAATGATCATAGGTTTTAACGTGATTAAACAAGGCATTTGATTCTTGTCCCGTTCTTATACGATATTTATGTTGCTGAGTCTAACAGAAAGATCCTTACCATTCTGTCCGACATAAAACTTATCACTATTTCTGCATGACATTTAATAGGTGCATCCAGGAGAATTTTCTGGTGAATTCCTGATTAAGATATTCTTTATAGTATCATTGTTGCTGAAGGCAACATTTACAGTAAAGGATTTAAGCAACATGGGAAGTAAAGTAAAATTAACCTTAAAAAGGGAGAACTGAAAGGTACTTGGTGTCAATGTAATACGTTTTATTTAGTCTAAAAACAGGACAAGACTCAACTGCTTTGTTTCATCATGTCAAAAATTCTCACCATTGTATTGGCTGGACTGACGCTAATTCAATAATAAACTGTTGACTCTACACCACGAGAAATATCGTTTAATTATCTGTGGATTTCAAGGTGGTTGCACTATCTGCGCGTAATCGACTAAACGAACCTTGAACACTGCGGCACGACCCTCCAGCATCATCATAAGACATCTATGTGTGACGATCAAGTTATCATACTCCAAGGTCTTACCTTCATGCACAAAATATCATGCTATCGTGCTCAAGAGACTTAGATAATGATTTTGAACACCCTCGGCATTCGACGTTAAGGGACGGAATTCTAAATCTCCTCAGCACTGGACGTTAAGGTATTAACTTCTGAACCTCCTCAGAGCTCGATTTTAATGGCCTTACTTCTGAACCTCTTCAGAATTCGGCTTTGAGGTACTGACTCTAAACTCCTCGGCACTTGCTGTTGAGGAGCTGACTTCTAAGTCTCGTCACAAGTATAATACCTCAGTTTAGGTTGCCTGTGTCAGACTCTTCTCTCAGTTTATTTGGCTGCTGAGAAAACAATAAACTGAAATAAAAAATTGGTGATTGCTCTTTTGAGAGTAAAAATATTAGTCTATCGTTCATAACTCTCTCTCTCTCTCTCTCTCTCTCTCTCTCTCTCTCTCTCTCTCTCTCTCTCTCTCTCTCTCTCTCTCTCTCTCTCTCTCTCTCTCTCTACTAGTAACTACGCAGCTTCCATCAACCTTCATCCGACACCAAGCTATTCCCACTCTCACACACATACTCTGTTCCGCACTCTCGCTCGAATGAAATTCTAGCCTCGTTCACAGTCCGTTAGTGAGTCGTCTTCCGCTGTGGAGAACGTTGCGGGGTCGCCAGATGAATCGTCGTGAGTGGTGGTTATTTTCTTCATATGTGGTCAAGTGAGCCTGGAGTCTCGTCCAATCCTTTCCCTGAGGACCAGTCCTGTCCATAGGGTTTAATCCTGAGCCTGGAGTCTAGTCCTGGGCCTAGGTTAGGTCCAATCTTGAGTCTGGGGAATACTCTTGAGTCTGATCACGATCCTGGGGCCTAATCTTGAGCTTAGGATCCGAGTTTGAGCTTATGGTCCGATGCTTAGCATCAGTTCCGGTTCTTAAAACAGGGTTATCCTGTGCTATGGGTGCTTTTGTGGGCTTTGGATCCGATCTTGAGCTCTTGGATTCATTATGCTCCGCGGTCTAATCCTGAATTTGAGGTATGTTCTTTAGCATGGAGGGTGATCCGAAGCTTAGGGTTCGACCCTGAGCCTGGAAGTCTCTCTTGAATCGCTTTAGGATCATGGGGTCCGAATATGAGTCTGGGATGTTATCCTAAGCTTAGGGCCATGGGGTCCAATCGTGAGCCTCAGATCTACTCATGAAACTGGCTCTGATACTACATCTGGCGATCATTTCTGCCGCATGCGATCTGATCCTGAACGTGGGGTATCATTCTGAGCCTAGGATCTGATTGTGAACGTGGGATGAAAATCTAAGCCGAGGATCCAAACCTAAACCAAAGTCCTTGGCTGAGACCTAAAACTAAACCAAGATCGTGAGCCTGATGTCTGGGGCAAGATGCTGATATTGGAATACAGATGTTTTTCATGTTAAGAGTGACGACAGTCAAAAGAATGCCTTTACCAAAATATTCTCATAAATGCATAACACACAAAAACAGACACACACACGCACACACACACACACACACACACACACAGAAACATACACACACACACACACACACACACACACACATACATAAACACACTAAATCTTCAATGCACACACCGTGAAGAGATATATTCGACAATCAACACTGAAAAGAAAAAACAAGTGAGTACTTTCGTTTATTACATCCATAGCCTAGCGGTAGTTCTCAGCCTGTGGCAGAGGGGTCCCGGGTTCGATCCCGGCTGTTGGAGGTTTGTATGCTCTATATATATATATATATATATATATATATATATATATATATATATATATATATATATATATATATATATAATATATATATATATATATATATATATATATATATATATATATATATATATATATATATATAGGAATGTCTTGGGAGTAAAGTCAGGGGTCAGTGAGAGGACAAGAGCAAGGGAAGGAGTAGCACTACTCCTGAAACAGGAGTGGAAGTAATGTGTGATAGAGTGTAAGAAAGTAAACTCTAGATTGATGTGGGTAAAACTGAAAGTGGAGGGAGAGAGATGGGTGGTTATTGGTGCATATGCACCTGGGCATGAGAAGAAAGTTCGTGAGAGGCAAGTGTTTGGGGAGCAGCTGTATGAGTGTGTTAGTAGTTTTCATGCACGAGACCGGGTTATAGTGATGGGTGATTTGAATGCGAAGGTGAGTAATGTGGCAGTTGAGGGAAAAAATGGTGTACATATGGTGTTCAGTGTTGTAAATGGAAAAGGTGAAGAGCTTGTAGATTTATGTGCTGAAAAAGGACTGGTGATTGGGAATACCTGGTTTAAAAAGAGAGGTATACATAAGTATACGTTCCTATGAATCCACGGGGAAAATGAAACACGAAAAGTTCCCAAGTGCACTTTCGTGTAATAATCACATCATCAGAGGAGACACAAGAGAAAAATATAACAGTCAGGTAATTTACATCGAAGAGACGAAGCTAGGACGCCATTTATTTACCGAATGGCGTCCTAGCTTCGTCTCTTCGACGTATATCAACTGACTGTTATATTTCTCTCTTTTGTCTCCCCTGATGATGTGATTATTACACGAAAGTGCACTTGGGAACTTTTCGTGTTTCATTTTCCCCGTGAACTCATAGGAATATCTTGATCACGCGCAAAATTGTGATCCTTTCCAATAAGTATACGTATGTAAGTAGGAGAGATAGCCAGAGAGCGTTACTGGATTACGTGTTAATTGATAGACGCGGGAGAGAGAGACTTTTAGATGTTCATGTGCTGAGAGGTGCAACTGGAGGGATGTCTGATCATTATCTTGTGGACGCGAAGGTGAAGATTTGTAGAGGTTTTCAGAAAAGAAGAGAGAATGTTGGGGTAAAGAGAGTGGTGGGAGTAAATGAGCTTGTGAAGGAGACTAGTGAGAGGAAGTACTAGGAGAGACTGAGTACAGAATGGGAAAAGGTGAGAACAAAGGACGTAAGGGGAGTTGGGGGAGGAATGGGATGTATTTAGGGAAGCAGTCATGGCTTGCACAAAAGATGCTTGTGGTATGAGAAGCGTGGGCAGTGGGCAGATTAGAAAGGGTAGTGATTGGTGGGATGAAGAAGTAAGAATATTAGTGAAAGGGAAGAGAGAGGCATTTGGACGATTTTTGCAGGGAGATAATGCAAATGACTGAGAGATGTAAAAAAATAAAACAGGCAGGAGGATAAGAGAAAGGTGCATGAGGCGGAAAAGAGGGCAAATGAGAGTTGGGGTGAGAAAGTATCATTAGACTTTTGGAAAATAAAAAGATGTTTTCGAAGGAGGTATATAAAGTGCGTAAGACAATAGATCAAATGGGACCATGAGTGAGGAGGGCTAATGGGGACGTGATAACAAGTAGTGGTGAGGTAAGAACGAGATGGAGTGAGTATTTTGAAGGTTGTTGAATACGTTTGATGATAGAGTGGCACATATTGGGTGTTTTGGTTGAGGTGGTGTACAAAGTTAGAGGGTTAGAGAGAATGATTTGGTAAACAGAGAAGAGGTAGTAAAAGATTTGTGGAAGATGAAAGCCGGCTAGGTAACGGGATTGGATGGTATTGCAATGGAATGTATTAAAAAGGGGGATGATTGTACTGTTGACTGGTTGGTAAGGTTATTTAATGTATGTATGACTCATGGTGAGGTGCCTCAGGACTGGCGGAATGCTTGCATAGTGCAATTGTGCGAAGGAAAAGGGATTTTGGGAGGGTATTGATTGAGAGGGTGAAGGCGTGTGCAGAGCAGCAGACTGGGGAAGAGCAGTGTGGTTTCAGAAGTGGTAGAGGATGTGTGGATCAGATGTTTGCTTTGAAGAATGTATGTGAGTACTACTTAGAAAAGCAAATGGGTTTGTATGTAGCATTTATGGATCTGGAGAAGGCATATGAGAGTTGATAGAGATCCTCTGTGGAAGGTATTAAGAATATAGGGTGTAGGAGGTAAGTGGTTAGAAGCAGTGAAAAGTATTTATCGAGGATGTAAGGTATGTGTACGTGTAAGAAGAAAGGAAAGTAATTGGTTCTCAGTGAATGTTTGTTTGCCGCAAGGGTGCGTGATGTCTCGATGGTTGTTTAATCTGTTTATGGATGGGGTTGTTAGGGAGGTGAATGCAAGTCTTGGAAAGCGGGGCAAGTATGCAGTCTGTTGTGAATGAGAGAGCTTGGGAAGTGAGTCAGTTGTTGTTTGCTGATGATACAGCGCTGGTGGCTGATGCAGGTGAGAAGCTGCAGAAGCTGGTGACTGAGTTTGGTAAAGTGTATGAAAGAAAAAAGCTGAAAGAAATGTGAATAAGAGCAAGGTTATTATATATACATATATATATATATATATATATATATATATATATATATATATATATATATATATATATATATATATATATATATATATATATATATGCTGATAGCGTTTTACCGAACTATGTGCGTCTGCTGGGAAATAACCGTTATAGACCCCGTTGCTCACCATTGTGAGACGAAGGGTATTCGAGTACTTAGTATTCGAATAGTTGTTTCCTATTAGCCAGGCCCATAGCCTAACGGTTAGCATGCCTGCCTCTTGCACAGGGGTCCCGGGTCCGATCCTGGCTGTTGGTGGTTTGTATGTTCTATGAAGGTGCGCGTTCATATGCACTTTATTCGTATTCATATACTTACGCGTTGTACAGTTATGTTCGGTAAGACGCTATCAGCTGGCTATGTGCGCCTGTTGGGATATAACCGGTATCGACCCCGTTGCTCACCATTGTGAGACGAAGGGCATTCGAGTACTTAGTATTCGAATAGTTGTTTCCTATTAGCCAGGCCCATAGCCTAGCGGTTAGCATGCCTGCCTTTTGCACAGGGTTCCCGGGTTCGATCCTGGCTGTTGGAGGTTTGTATGTTCTATGAAGGTGCGCGTTCATATGCACTTTATTCGTATATATATATATATATATATGTTTTGCAAATGGCATCTTAGCTTCGTCTCTTCGATGTATATCAACTGACTTATATTACTCTCTTGTGTCTCCCCTGATGAGGTAATTGTTACACGAAAATGAATCTGGAACCTTATCGCGTTTCATTTTGCCCGTGGACTCGGGTTCGATCCTGGCTGTTGGAGGTTTATATGTTCTATGAAGGTGCGCGTTCATATGCACTTTATTCGTATTCATGTACCTCCGCGTTGTACAGTTATGATCGGTAAAACGCTATCAGCTGGCTATGTGCGCCTGTTGGGAAATAACCGGTATAGACCCCGTTGCTCACCATTGTGAGACGAAGGGTATTCGAGTACTTAGTATTCGAATAGTTGTTTCCTATTAGCCAGGCCCATAGCCTAGCGGTTAGCATGCCTGCCTCTTGCACAGGGGTCCTGGGTTCGATCCTGGCTGTTGGAGGTTTGTATGTTCTATGAAGGTGCGCGTTCATATGCACTTTATTCGTATATATATATATATATATATATATATATATATATATATATATATATAATAGCTCACTACATAGTGCCATTGTACAAAGGCATAGTGCATAAGAGTGAGTGCTCAAATTACAAAGGTATAAGTGTGTTGAGTATTCTTGGTAAATTATATGGGAGGGTATTGATTGAGAGGGTGAAGGCATGTACACAGCATCAGATTGGGGAAGAGCAGTGTGGTTTCAGAAGTCGTAGAGGATGTGTGGATCAGGTGTTTGCTTTGAAGAACGTATGTGAGAAATACTTAGAAAAGCAAATGGATTTGTATGTAGCATTTATGGATCTGGAGAAGGCATATGATAGAGTTGATAGAGATGTTCTGTGTAAGGTTTTAAGAATATATGGTGTGGGAGGCAAGTTGTTAGAAGCAGTGAAAAGTTTTTATCGAGGATATAAGGCATGTGTACGTGTAGGAAGAGAGGAGAGTGACTGGTTCTCAGTGAATGTAGGTTTGCGGCAGGGGTGTGTGATGTCCCCATGGTTGTTTCATTTGTTTATGGATGGGGTTGTTAGGGAGGTGAATGCAAGAGTTTTGGAAAGAGGGGCAAGTATGAAGTCTGTTGGGGATGAGAGAGCTTGGGAAGTGAGTCAGTTGTTGTTCGCTGATGATACAGCGCTGGTGGCTGATTCATGTGAGAAACTGCAGAAGCTGGTGACTGAGTTTGGTAAAGTGTGTGAAAGAAGAAAGTTAAGAGTAAATGTGAATAAGAGCAAGGTTATTAGGTACAGTAGGGTCCAAGGTCAAGTCAATTGGGAGGTAAGTTTGAATGGAGAAAAAGTGGAGGAAGTAAAGTGTTTTAGATATCTGGGAGTGGATCTGGCAGCGGATGGAACCAAGGAAGCGGAAGTGGATCATAGGGTGGGGGAGGAGGCGAAAATTCTGGGAGCCTTGAAGACTGTGTGGAAGTCGAGAACATTATCTCGGGAAGCAAAAATGGGTATGTTTGAAGGAATAGTGGTTCCAACAATGTTGTATGGTTGCGAGGCGTGGACTATGGATAGAGTTGTGTGCAGGAGGATGGATATGCTGGAAATGAGATGTTTGAGGACAATGTGTGGTGTGAGGTGGTTTGATCGAGTAAGTAACGTAAGGGTAAGAGAGATGTGTGGAAATAAAAAGAGCGTGGTTGAGAGAGCAGAAGAGGGTGTTTTGAAATGGTTTGGGCACATGGAGAGAATTAGTGAGGAAAGATTGACCAAGAGGATATATGTGTCGGAGGTGGAGGGAACGAGGAGAAGTGGGAGACCAAATTGGAGGTGGAAAGATGAAGTGAAAAAGATTTCGAGTGATCGGGGCGTGAACATGCAGGAGGGTGAAAGGAGGGCAAGGAATAGAGTGAATTGGATCGATGTGGTATACCGGGGTTGACGTGCTGTCTGTGGATTGAATCAGGGCATGTGAAGCGTCTGGGGTAAACCATGGAAAGCTGTGTAGGTATGTATATTTGCGTGTGTGGACGTATGTATATACATGTGTATGGGAGTGGGTTGGGCCATTTCTTTCGTCTGTTTCCTTGCGCTACCTCACAAACGCGGGACACAGCGACAAAGAAAAAAAAAGAAAAATATATGTGTGTGTCTATATATATATATATATATATATATATATATATATATATATATATATATATATATATATATATATATATATATATATATATATATATACATATGTTTACCAAATGGCGTCTTAGCTTCGTCTCTTAGATGTATATCAACTAACTTATATTTCTCTCTTGTGTCTCCCCTGATGAGGTAATTATTACACGAAAGTGCATCTGGAACCTTATAGTGTTTCATTTTCCCGGTGGACTCATAGGAATATATACATATATATATATATATATATATATATATATATATATATATATATATATATATATATATATATATATATATATATATATATATATATATATATATATATATATATATGTATATGTATGTGTATATATATGTATGTGTGTGTGTGTGTATATGTGCGTGTGTGTGTGTATGTATGGGTATGTGTATATATATATGTATATTATCCCTGGGGATAGGGGTGAAAGAATACTTCCCACGCATTCCTCGCGTGTCGTAGAAAGCGACTAGAGGGGACGGGAGCGGGGGCCAGAAATCCTCCCCTCCTTGTATTTTTTAACTTTCTAAAATGGGAAACAGAAGAAGGAGTCACGCGGGGAGTGCTCATCCTCCTCGAAGGCTCAGATTGGGGTGCCTAAATATGTGTGGATGTAACCAAGATGTGAAAAAAGGAGAGATAGGTAGTATGTTTGAGGAAAGGAACCTGGATGTTTTGGCTCTTAGTGAAACGAAGCTCAAGGGTAAAGGGGAAGAGTGGTTTGGGAATGTCTTGGGAATAAAGTCAAGGGTTAGTGAGAGGACAAGAGCAAGGGAAGGAGTAGCAGTACTCCTGAAACAGGACTTGTGGAAGTATGTGATAGAATGTAAGAAAGTAAATTCTCAATAAATATGGGTAAAACTGAACGTTGATGGAGAGAGATGGGTGATTATTGGTGCATATGCACCTGGGCATGAGAAGAAAGATCATGAGAGGCAAGTGTTTTGGGAGCGGCTGAATGAGTGTGTTAGTGTTTTTGATGCACGAGACCGGGTTATAGTGATGGGTGATTTGAATGCAAAGGTGAGTAATGTGGCAGTTGAGGGAATAATTGGTATACATGGGGTGTTCAGTGTTGTAAATAGAAATGTTGAAGAGCTTTTAGATTTTTGTGCTGAAAAAGGACTGATGATTGGGAATACCTGGTTTAAAAAGCGAGATATACATAAGTATACTTATGTAAGTAGGAGAGATGGCCAGAGAGCGTTATTGGATTACGTGTTAATTGACAGTCGCGCGAAAGGGAGACTTTTGGATGTTAATGTGTTGAGAGGTGCAACTGGAGGGATGTCTGATCATTATCTTGTGGAGGCTAAGGTGAAGATTTGTATGGGTTTTCAGAAAAGAAGAGTGAATGTTGGGGTGAGGAGGGTGGTGAGAGTAAGTGAGCTTGGGAAGGAGACTTGTGTGAGGAAGTACCAGGAGAGACTGAGTACAGAATGGAAAAAGGTGAGAACAATGGAAGTAAGGGGAGTGGGGGAGGAATGGGATATATTTAGGGAATCAGTGATGGATTGCGCAAAAGATGCTTGTGGCATGAGAAGAGTGGGAGGTGGGTTGATTAGAAAGGGTAGTGAGTGGTGGGATGAAGAAGTAAGAGCATTAGTGAAAGAGAAGAGAGAGGAATTTGGACGATTTTTGCAGGGAAAAAATGCAGTTGAGTGGGAGACGTATAAAAGAAAGAGACAGGAGGTCAAGAGAAAGGTGCAAGAGGTGAAAAAAAGGGCAAATGGGAGTTGGGGTGAGAGAGTATCATTAAATTTTAGGGAGAATAAAAAGATGTTCTAGAAGGAGGTAAATAAAGTGCGTAAGACAAGGGAGCAAATGGGAACTTCAGTGAAGGGCGCAAATGGGGAGGTGATAACAAGTAGTGGTGATGTGAGAAGGAGATGGAGTGAGTATTTTGAAGGTTTGTTGAATGTGTTTGATGATAGAGTGGCAGATATAGGGTATTTTGGTCGAGGTGGTGTGCAAAGTGAGAGGGTTAGGGAAAATGAGTTGGTAAACAGAGAAGAGGTAGTAAAAGCTTTGCGGAAGATGAAAGCCGGCAAGGCAGCAGGTTTGGATGGTATTGCAGTGGAATTTATTAAAAAAGGGGGTGACTGTATTGTTGACTGGTTGGTAAGGTTATTTAATGTATGTATGACTCACGGTGAGGTGCCTGAGGATTGGCGGAATGCGTGCATAGTGCCATTGTACAAAGGCAAAGGAGATAAGGGTGAGTGCTCAAATTACAGAGGTATAAGTTTGTTGAGTATTCCTGGTAAATTATATGGGAGGGTATTGATTGAGAGGGTGAAAGCATGTACAGAGCATCAGATTGGGGAAGAGCAGTGTGGTTTCAGAAGTGGTAGAGGATGTGTGGATCAGGTGTTTCCTTTGAAGATTGTATGTGAGAAATATTTAGAAAAGCAAATGGATTTGTATGTAGCATTTATGGATCTGGAGAAGGCATATGATAGAGTTGATAGAGATGCTCTGTGGAAGGTATTAAGAATATATGGTGTGGGAGGCAAGTTGTTAGAAGCAGTGAAAAGTTTTTATCGAGGATGTAAGGCATGTGTACGTGTAGGAAGAGAGGAAAGTGATTGGTTCTCAGTGAATATAGGTTTGCGGCAGGGGTGTTTGATGTCTCCCTGGTTGTTTAATTTGTTTATGGATGGGGTTGTTAGGGAGGTGAATGCAAGAGTTTTGGAAAGAGGAGCAAGCATGAAGTCTGTTGGGGATGAGAGAGCTTGGGAAGTGAGTCAGTTGTTGTTCGCTGATGATACAGCGCTGGTGGCTGATTCATGTGAGAAACTGCAGAAGCTGGTGACTGAGTTTGGTAAAGTGTGTGAAAGAAGAAAGTTAAGAGTAAATGTGAATAAGAGCAAGGTTATTAGGTACAGTAGGGTTGAGGGTCAAGTCAATTGGGAGGTGAGTTTGAATGGAGAAAAACTGGAGGAAGTGAAGTGTTTTAGATATCTGGGAGTGGATCTGGCAGCGAATGGAACCATGGAAGTGGAAGTGGATCATAGGGTGGGGGAGGGGGCGAAAATTCTGGGAGCCTTGAAGAATGTGTGGAAGTCGAGAACATTATCTCGGGAAGCAAAAATGAGTATGTTTGAAGGAATAGTGGTTCCAACAATGTTGTATGGTTGCGAGGCGTGGGCTATGGATAGAGTTGTGCGCAGGAGGATGGATGTGCTGGAAATGAGATGTTTGAGGACAATGTGTGGTGTGAGGTGGTTTGATCGAGTAAGTAACGTAAGGGTAAGAGAGATGTGTGGAAATAAAAAGAGCGTGGTTGAGAGAGCAGAAGAGGGTGTTTTGAAATGGTTTGGGCACATGGAGAGAATGAGTGAGGAAAGATTGACCAAGAGGATATATATGTCGGAGGTGGAGGGAACGAGGAGAAGAGGGAGACCAAATTGGAGGTGGAAAGATGGAGTGAAAAAGATTTTGTGTGATCGGGGCCTGAACATGCAGGAGGGTGAAAGGAGGGCAAGGAATAGAGTGAATTGGAGCGATGTCGTATACCGGGGTTGACGTGCTGTCAGTGGATTAAATCGGGGTATGTGTAGCGTCTGGGGGAAACCATGGAAAGCTGTGTAGGTATGTATATTTTGCGTGTGTGGACGTATGTATATACATGTGTATGGGGGTGGGTTGGGCCATTTCTTTCGTCTGTTTTCTTGCGCTACCTCGCAAACGCGGGAGACAGCGACAAAGCAAAAAAAAAAAAAAAAATATATATATATATATATATATATATATATATATATATATATGTATATATATATATATATATATATATATATATATATATATATATATATATATATATATATATATATATATATATATATATATATATATTCTTTTTTTTTCTTTTAAACTATTCGCCATTTCCCGCGTTAGCGAGGTAGCATTAAGAACAGAGGACTGGGCCTTTGAGGGAATACCCTCACCTGGCCCAATTCTCTGTTCCTTCTTTTGGAAAATTAAAAAAAAAAAAACGAGAGGGGAGGATTTCCAGCCCTCCGCTCCCTCCCCTTTTAGTCGCCTTCTACAACACGCAGGGAATACGTGGGAAGTATTCTTAATCCCCTATCCCCAGGGATATATATATATATATATATATATATATATATATATATATATATATATATATATATATATATATATATATATATATATATATATATATATATATATATATATATATATATATGTATATATATATATATATATATATATATATATATATATATATATATATATATATATATATATATATATATATATATATATATATATATATATATATATATATATATATATATATATATATATTATCCCTGGGGATAGGGGTGAAAGAATACTTCCCACGCATTCCTTACGTGTCGTAGAAGGCGACTAGCGGGGAAGGGAGCGGGGGCCAGAAATCTTCCCCTCCTTGTATTTTAACCTTCTAAAAATGGGAAACAGAAGGAGTCAAGCGGGGAGTGCTCATCCTCCTCGTCGACTCAGACTGGATTGTCTAAATGTGTGTGGATGTAACCAAGTTGTGAAAAAAGGAGAGATAGGTAGTATGTTTGAGGAAAGGAGCCTGGATGTTTCGGCTCTGAGTGAAACGAAGCTCAAGGGTAAAGGGGAAGAGTGGTTTGGTAATATCTTGGGAGTAAAGTCAAGGGTTAGTGAGAGGACAAGAGCAAGGGAAGGAGTAGCAGTACTCCTGAAACAGGAGTTGTAGGAGTATGTGATATGGGTAATATGGGTAAAGCTGAAAGTTGATGGAGAGAGATGGGTGATTATTGGTGCATATGCACCTGGGAATGAGAAGAAAGATCATGAGAGGCAAGTGTTTTGGGAGCAGCTGAATGAGTGTGTTAGTGGTTTTGATGCACGAGACCGGGTTATAGTGATGGGTGATTTGAATGCAAAGGTGAGTAATGTAGCAATTGAGGGAATACTTGGTATACATGGGGTGTTCAGTGTTGTAAATGGAAATGGTGAAGACCTTGTAGATTTATGTGCTGAAAAAGGACTGGTGATTGGGAATACCTGGTTTAAAAAGCGAGATATAAATAAGTATAAGTATGTAAGTAGGAGAGATGGCCAGAGAGCGTTATTGGATTACGTGTTAATTGACAGGAGCGCAATAGAGAGACTTTTGGATGTTAATGTGCTGAGAGGTGCAACTGGAGGGATGTCTGATCATTATCTTGTGGAGGCTTAGGTGAAGATTTGTATGGGTTTTTAGAAAAGAAGAGTGAATGTTGGGGTGAGGAGGGTGGTGAGAGTAAGTGAGCTTGGGAAGGAGACTTGTGTGAGGAAGTACCAGGAGAGACTGATTACAAAATGGAAAAAGGTGAGAACAAAGGATGTAAGGGGAGTGGAAGAGAAATGGGATGTATTTAGGGAATCAGTGATTGAGTTGGCAACAGATGCTTGTGGCATGAGAAGCGTGGGAGGTGGGTTGATTAAAAAGGTTAGTGAGTGGTGGGATGAAGAAGTAAGATTATTAGTGAAAGAGAAGAGAGAGGCATTTAGACGATTTTTGCAGGGAAATAATGTAAATGAGTGGGAGATGTATAAAAGAAAGAGGCAGGAGGCCAAGAGAAAGAGGCAGGAGGTCAAGAGAAAGGTGCAAGAGGTGAAAAAGAGGGCAAATGAGAGTTGGGTTGAGAGAATATCATTAAATTTTAGAGAGAATAAAAAGATGTTTTGGAAGGAGGTAAAATAAAGTGCGTGAGACAAGAAAACAAATGGGAACATCAATGAAGGAGGCTAATGGGGAACTGATAACTGATATTCCTGATGTAAGAAGGAGATGGAGTGAGTATTTGAAGGTTTGTTGAATGTGTTTCATGATAGAGTGGCAGATAGACGGTGTTTTGGTCGAGGTGGTGTGCAAAGTGGGAGGGTTAGGGAAAATGATTTGGTAAAACACGAAGAGGTAGTAAAAGCTTTGCGGAAGATGAAAGCCGGCAAGACAGCAGGTTTGGATGGTATTACAGTGGAATTCATAAAAAAAGGGGATGACTGTATCATTGACTTCTTGGTAAGGTTTTTTAATGTATGTATGATTCATGGTGATTTGCCTGATCATTGGTGGAATGCCTGCATAGTGCCATTGTACAAAGGCAAAGGGGATAGGGTGAAGGCATGTACAGAGCATCAGATTGGGGAAGAGCAGTGTGGTTTCAGAAGTGGTAGAGGATGTGTGGATCAGGTGCTTGCTTTGAAGAATGTATGTTAGAAATACTTAGAAAAACAAATGGATTTGTATATAGCATTTATGAATTTGGAGAAGGCATATGATAGAGTTGATAGAGATGCTCTGTGGAAGGTATTAAAAATATATGGTGTGGGAGGCAAGTTTTTAGAAGCAGTGAAAAGTTTTTGTCGAGGATGAATCCATATGTACGTGTAGGAAGAGAGGAAAGTAATTGGTTCTCAGTTAATATAGGTGTGCGGCAGGGGTGTTTGATGTCTCCATGGTTGTTTAATGTGTTTATGGAAAGGGTTGTTAGAGAGGTGAATGGAAGAATTTTGAAAAGAGGGGCAAGTATGCAGTCTGTTGTGGATGAGAGGGCTTGGGAAGTGAGTCATTTTGTTTTTCTTGACGATACAGAGCAGGTGACTGATTCATGTGAGAAACTGCAGAAGCTGGTGACTGAGTTTGGTAAAGTGTGTGAAAAAAGAAAGTTGAGAGTAAATGTGAATAAGAGCAATTTTACTAGGTACAGTAGGGTTGAGGAACAAGTGAATAGGGAGGTAAGTTTGAATGGAGAAAAACTGGAGGAACTGAAGTATTTTAGGTATCTTGGAGTGGATTTGCCACCGGATGGAACCATGGAAGCTCAAGTGAATTATAGGGTGGGGAAGACGGCGAAAATTCTGGGAGCCTTGAAGAATGTGTGGAAGTCGAGAACATTATCTCCGAAAGCAAAAATGGGTATGTTTGAAGGAATAGTGGTTCGAACAACGTTGTATGGTTGCGAGGCATGGGCTATGGATAGAGTTGTGCGCAGGAGGGTGGATGTGCTGGAAATGAGATGATTGAGGACAATATGTGGTGTGAGGTGGTTTGATCGAGTAATTAATAATAGGGTAAGAGAGATGTGTGGTAATAAAAAAAATGTGGTTGAGAGAGCAGAAGAGGGTGTTTTGAAATGGTTTAGTCACATGGAGAGAATGAGTGAGGAAAGATTGACCAAGAGGATATATGTGTCGGAGGTGGAGGGAACGAGGGGAATTGGGAGACCAAATTGGAGGTGGAAAGATGGAGTGAAAAAGATTTTGAGTGATCGCGGCCTGAACATGCCGAAGGATGAAAGGCGTGCAAGGAATAGAGTGAACTGAAACGATGTGGTATACCGGGGTCGACGTGCTGTCAGTGGATTGAATCAGGGCATGTGAAGCGTCTGGGGTAAACCATGGAAAGTAGTGTGGGGCCTGGATGTGGAAAGGGAGCTGTGGCTTCGGTGCATTATTACATGACAGCTAGAGACTGAGTGCGAACGAATGGGGACTTTATTGTCCTTTCCTTGCGCTACCTCGCTCACAGGAGGGGGGAGGGGGTTGTTATTCCATGTGTGGCGGGGTGGTGATGGGAATGAATAAAGGCAGGCAGTATAAATTATGTATATGTGTATATATATGTATGTCTGTGTGTGTATATATATGTATACATTGAGTTGTATAGGTATGTATATTTGCGTGTGTGGACGTGTATGTATATACATATATATGCGTTCGGGTTGGGCCATTCTTTCGTCTGTTCCCTTTCGCTACCTCGCTAATGCGGGAGACAGCGACAAAGCAAATGAATAAATAAATAAATAAATAAGAAAATATATATCTAAATATATATATATATATATATATATATATATATATATATATATATATATATATATATATATATATATATATATATATATATATATATATATATATATATATATATATAAACATAGTATAAGAACGGGACAAGAATCAAATGCCTTGTTTAATCATGTTAAAAACTATGATCATTGTATTGACTGTAGTAACGCCATCTCAGTTGTTAACTCTAACTCTATTACCAAGAGAAATATCGTTGAATCATCGATTATTAGATACACAAAGAATTATAATCACAATATCAGTGACGGTCTGTACAAATTAGATAACTTTATTGTTGATAAAATTTGTAAAATAAGTTTATGAGCGCTCGTTGTATGTTTTGGACAATCACATGTTTACCAAATGGCGTCCTAGCTTCGTCTCTTCGATATACATCAACCGACTGTTATATTTCTCTCTTGTGTCTCCCTGATGATGTGATTATTACACGAAAGTGAACTTGGGAACTTTTCTTGTTTCATTTTCGCCATGGACTCATAGGAATATATATATATATATATATATATATATATATATATATATATATATATATATATATATATATATATATATATATATATATATATATATATATATATATATATATATATATATATATATATATATATAAATATATATATACATATATATATATATATATATATATATATATATATATATATATATATATATATATATATATATATATATATATATATTTTCTTCTTCTTTCTTTTAAACTATTCGCCATTTCCCGTGTTAGCGAGGTAGCGTTAAGAACAGAGGACTGGGCCTTTGTGGAATATCCTCACCTGGCACCCCTCTGTTCCTTCTTTTGGAAAAATTAAAAAAAAAAAACGAGAGGGGAGGATTTCCAGCCCCCCGCTCGCTCCCCTTTCAGTCGCTTTGTACGACACGCAGGGAATACGTGGGAAGTATTCTTTTTCCCCTATCCCCAGGGATAATATATATATATATATATATATATATTTTTTTTTTTTTTTTTTTTCATACTTTGTCGCTGTCTCCCGCGTTTGCGAGGTAGCGCAAGGAAACAGACGAAAGAAATGGCCCAACCCCCCCCCCCCCATACACATGTACATACGTCCACACACGCAAATATACATACCTACACAGCCTTCCATGGTTTACCCCAGACGCTTCACATGCCTTGATTCAATCCACTGACAGCACGTCAACCCCTGTATACCACATCGCTCCAATTCACTCTATTCCTTGCCCTCCTTTCACCCTCCTGCATGTTCAGGCCCCGATCACACAAAATCTTTTTCACTCCATCTTTCCACCTCCAATTTGGTCTCCCTCTTCTCCTCGTTCCCTCCACCTCCGACACATATATCCTCTTGGTCAATCTTTCCTCACTCATTCTCTCCATGTGCCCAAACCATTTCAAAACACCCTCTTCTGCTCTGTCAACCACGCTCTTTTTATTTCCACACATCTCTCTTACCCTTACGTTACTTACTCGATCAAACCACCTCACACCACACATTGTCCTCAAACATCTCATTTCCAGCACATCCATCCTCCTGCGCACATCTCTATCCATAGCCCACGCCTCGCAACCATACAACATTGTTGGAACCACTATTCCTTCAAACATACCCATATATATATATATATAAATATATATATATATATATATATATATATATATATATATATATATATATATATATATATATATATATATATATATATATATTATCCCTGGGGATAGGGGATTAAGAATACTTCCCACGTATTCCCTGCGTGTCGTAGAAGGCGACTAAAAGGGGAGGGAGCGGGGGGCTGGAAATCCTCCCCTCTCGTTTTTTTTTAATTTTCCAAAAGAAGAAACAGAGAATTGGGCCAGTCAAAGGCCCAGTCCTCTGTTCTTAATGCTACCTCGCTAACGCGGGAAATGGCGAATAGTTTAAAAGAAAGAAAAGATATATATATATATATATATATATATATATATATATATATATATATATATATATATATGTATATATATTATCCCTGGGGATAGGGGAGAAAGAATACTTCCCACGTATTCCCTGCGTGTCGTAAAAGGCAACTAAAAGGGTAGGGAGCGGGGGACTGGAAATCCTCAACTCTCATTTTTTTTTTTTTATTTTCCAAAAGAAGGAACAGAGAAGGGGCCAGGTGAGGATATTCCCTCAAAGGCCCAGTCCTCTGTTCTTAACGCTACCTCGCAAACGCGGGAAATGGCGAATAGTTTGAAAGAAAAGAAAATGTATATATGTATATATATATATATATATATATATATATATATATATATATACATTTTTATATTTTCTATTATACTTTGTCGCTGTCTCCCGCGTTTGCGAGGTAGCGCAAGGAAACAGACGAAAGAAATGGCCCAACCCACCCCCATACACATGTATATACATACGTCCACATCCGCAAATATAGATACCTACACAGCTTTCCATGGTTTACCCCAGAAGCTTCACATGCCCTGATTCAATCCACTGACAGCACGTCAACCCCGGTATACTACATCGCTCCAATTCACTCTATTCCTTGCCCTCCTTTCACCCTCCTGCATGTTCAGGCCCCGATCACACAAAATCTTTTTCACTCCATCTTTCCACCTCCAATTTGGTCTCCCTCTTCTCCTGGTTCCCTCCACCTCCGATAAATTTATCCTCTTGGTCAATCTCTCCTCACTCATTCTCTCCATGTGCCCAAACCATTTCAAAATACCCTCTTCTGCTCTCTCAACCACGCTCTTTTTATTTCCACACATCTCTCTTACCCTTACGTTAATTACTCGATTAAACCACCTCACACCACACATTATCCTCAAACATCTCATTTCTAGCACATCCATCCTCCTCCGCACAACTCTATCCATAGCCCACGCCTCGCAACCATACAACATTGTTGGAACCACTATTCCTTCAAACATACCCAATTTTGCTTTCCGAGATAATGTTCTCGACTTCCACACATTCTTCAAGGCTCACAGAATTTTCGCCTCCTCCCCCACCCTATGATCCACTTCCGCTTCCATTGTTCCATCCGCTGCCAGATCCACTCCCAGATATCTAAAACACTTCACTTCCTCCACTTTTTCTCCATTAAAACTCACTTCCCAATTGAATTGACCCTCAACCCTACTGTACCTAATAACCCTATTCTTATTCACATTTACTCTTAACTTTCTTCTTTCACACACTTTACCAAACTCAGTCACCAGCTTCTGCAGTTTTTCACATGAATCAGCCACCAGCGCTGTATCATCAGCGAACAACAACTGACTCACTTCCCAAGCTCTCTCATCCCCAACAGACTTCATACTTGCTCCTCTTTCCAAAACTCTTGCATTCACCTCCCTAACAACCCCATCCATAAACAAATTAAACAACCATGGAGACATCACACACCCCTGCCGCAAACCTACATTCACCGAGAACCAATCACTTTCCTCTCTTCCTACACGTACACATGCCTTACATCCTCGATAAAAACTTTTCACTTCTTCTAACAACTTGCCTCCCACACCATATATTCTTAATACCTTCCACAGAGCATCTCTATTAACTCTATCATATGCCTTCTCCAGATCCATAAATGCTACATACAAATCCATTTGCTTTTCTAAGTATTTCTCACATACATTCTTCAAAGCAAACACCTGATCCACACATCCTCTACCACTTCTGAAACCACACTGCTCTTCCCCAATCTGATGCTCTGTACATGCCTTCACCCTCTCAATCAATACCCTCCCATATAATTTACCAGGAATGCTCAACAAACTTATACCTCTGTAATTTGAGCACTCACTCATATCCCCTTTGCCTTTGTACAGTGGCACTATGCACGCATTCCGCCAATCCTCAGGCACCTCACCGTGAGTCATACATACATTAAATAACCTTACCAACCAGTCAACAATACAGTCACCCCCTTTTTTAATAAATTCCACTGCAATACCATCCAAACCTGCTGCCTTGCCGGCTTTCATCTTCCGCAAAGCTTTTACTACCTCTTCTCTGTTTACCAAATCATTTTCCCTAACCCTCTCACTTTGCACACCACATCGACCAAAACACCCTATATCTGCCACTCTATCATCAAACACATTCAACAAACCTTCAAAATACTCACTCCATCTCCTTCTCACATCACCACTACTTGTTATCACCTCCCCATTTGCGCCCTTCACTGAAGTTCCAATTTGCTCCCTTGTCTTACGCACTTTATTTACCTCCTTCCAGAACATCTTTTTATTTTCCCTAAAATTTAATGATACTCTCTCACCCCAACTCTCATTTGCCCTTTTTTTCACCTCTTGCACCTCTCTCTTGACCTCCTGTCTCTTTCTTTTATACGTCTCCCACTCAATTGCATTTTTTCCCAGCAAAAATCGTCCAAATGCCTCTCTCTTCTCTTTCACTAATACGCTTACTTCTTCATCCCACCACTCACTATCCTTTCTAATCAACCCACCTCCCACTCTTCTCATGCCACAAGCATCTTTTGCGCAATCCATCACTGATCCCCTAAATACATCCCATTCCTCCCCCACTCCCCTTACTTCCATTGTTCTCACATTTTTCCTCAAACCTACTACCTATCTGTCCTTTTTTCTCATCTTGGTTACATCGACACACATTTAGATACCCCAATATGAGCCTTCGAGGAGGATGAGCTCTCCCCGCGTGACTTCTTATTCAGTTTCCCCTTTTAGAAAGTTAAAATACAAGGAGGGGAGGTTTTCTGGCCCCCCACCCCCGTCCCCTTTAGTCGCCTTATACGATACGTGAGGAACGCGCGGGAAGTATTCTTCCTCCCTTATCCCCAGGGATATATACATACATATAGGGTAAGAGAGATGTGTGGAAATAAAAAGAGCGTGGTTGAGAGAGCAGAAGAGGGTGTTTTGAAATGGTTTGGGCTCATGGAGAGAATGAGTGAGGAAAGACTGACCAAGAGGATATATGTGTCGGAGGTGGAGGGAACGAGGAGAAGTGGGAGACCAAATTGGAGGTGGAAAGATGGAGTGAAAAAGATTTTGTGTGATCGGGGCCTGAACATGCAGGAGGGTGAAAGGAGGTCAAGGAATAGAGTGAATTGGATCGACATGGTATACCGGGGTTGACGTGCTGTCATTGGATTGAATCAGGGCATGTGAAGCGTCTGGGGTAAACTATGGAAAGTAGTGTGGGGCCTGGATGTGGAAAGGGAGCTGTGGTTTCGGGCATTATTGCGAGGCAGCTAGAGACTGAGTGTGAACGAATGGGGCCTTTATTGTCTTTTCCTAGTGCTACCTCGCACACATGAGGGGGGAGGGGGAGAGTATTCCATTTGTGGCGAGGTGGCGATGGGAGTGAATGGGGGCAGACAGTGTGAATTGTGTGCATGGGTATATATGTATGTGTCTGTGTATGTATATATATGTGTACATTGAGATGTATTAGGTATGTATACTTGCGTGTGTGGACGTGTATGTGTGTGTGTGTGTGTGTGTGTGTGTGTGTGTATACATTGTGTATGGGGGTGGGTTGGGTCATTTCTTTTGTCTGTTTCCTTGCGCTACCTCGCAAACGCGGGAGACAGCGACAAAGCAAAATGAATAAATAAATATCATATATATATATATATATATATATATATATATATATATATATATATATATATATATATATATATATATATATATATCTTTCTTTCGTACTATTCGCCATTTCCCGCGATAGCGAGGTAGCGTTAAAAACAGACGACTGGGACTTTCAGGGAATATCCTCACCTGGCCCCCTTCTCTGTTCCTTCTTATGGAAAAAATAAAAAGAGAGAGAGGGTTGCATTTCCAGCCCCCCGCTCCCTTCTCTTTTAGTTGTCTTCTACAACACGAAGGGAATACGTGGGAAGCATTCTTTCTTCCCTATCCCCAGGGATACACACACACACACACACATATATATATATATATATATATATATATATATATATATATATATATATATATATATAACATACAAACCTCAAACAGCCAGGATCGATCCCGGGACCTCTGTGCAGGAGGCAGGAATGCTAACCGCTAGGCTATGGGCCTGCCCAATGTAGACCCCATTGCTCACCATTGTGTGACGAAAGGTATTCGAGTACTTAGTATTCAATGAGTTGTTTCCTATTAGCGAGGCCCATAGCCTAGCGGTTAGGATTTCTGCCTCTTGCTCATTGGTCCCGGGTTCGATCCGGGCTGTTGGAGGTTTGGATGTTCTATTAAGGTGCGCGTTTCTATGCACCTTATTCGTATTCATATACATCCGCGTTGTACGGTTAGGTTCGGTAAAATGCACGCATATATACATAACTATACACAACGCACATATCCATAAATATATATCTCAAAGTATACATATATATACACATCCAGACATTCACATATATACATATGTACATAATTCATACTGTCTGCCCTTTATTCATTCCCGTTGTCAACCCGCCTTACATGAAACGAACCCCCCCCCCCCGCATATGCGGGAGATAGCGCTAGGAAAAGACAACAAAGGCCACATTCGTTCACACTCAGTCTCTAGCTGTCAAGTATAATGCACCGAAACCACAGCTCCCTTTCCCAGACGCTTCACATGCCCTGGTTCAATCCATTGACAGCATGTCGACCCTAGTATACCAAATCGTTCCAATTTACTCTATTCCTTGCACGCCTTTCACCCTCCTGCATTTTCAGGCCCCGATCACGCAAAATCTTTTTCACTTCATCTTCTCACCTCCAATTTGGTCTTCCACTTCTCGTTCCTTCCACCTATGACACATATACCCACTTTGTCAATTTTTCCTCACTCATTCTCTCCATGTGACCAAAACATTTAAAAACACCCTATTCTGCTCTCTCAACCACACTCTTTTTTATTACCACACATCTCTCTTACCCTTTTATTACTTACTCGATCAAAGCACCTCACACCACATATTGTCCTCAAACATCTCATTTCCAGCAAATCCACCCTCCTCCGGACAACTCGATCTATAGCCCACGCCTCGCAACCATATAACATTGTTAGAGCCACTATTCCTTCAAACAAACTCATTTTTGCTTTCCAAGATAACGTTCTCGACTTCCACACATTCTCTAACGCTCTCAGAACTTTCGCCCCCTCCCTCACACTATGATTCACTTCCGTTTCCATGGTTCCATCCGCTGCCAAATCAACTCCCAGATATCTAAAACACTTCACTTCCTCCAGTTTTTCTCCATTCAAACTTATCTCCCAATTGACTTGTTCCTGTACCCTACTGTACCTAATAACCTTGCTCTTATTCACATTTACTCTCAGCTTTCTTCTTTCACACACTTTACCAAGCTCAGTCACCAGCTTCTCCATTTTCTCAACCGATACAGCCAGCAGCGATGTATCATCAGTGAACAACAACTGACTCTCTCATCCCCAAAAGACTACATACTTACCCGTCTTTCCAAAACTCTTGCATTCATCTCCTTAACAACCCAATCCAAAAAAAATCAAACAATTTTGGAGATCATCACGCACCTCTGTCGCAATCCAACATTCACTGAGAACCAATCACTTTCCTCTCCTCCTACTTGTACACATGCCTTACAACCTCGAGAAAACTTTTCACTGTTTCTGACAACTTACCTCCCACACCATATATTCTTACTACCTTCCAGAGAGCATCTCTATCAACTCTATCATATGCCTTCTATAGATCCATAAATGCTACATACGAATCCATTTGCTTTTCCAAGTATTTCTCACATACATTTTTCAGAGGAAACACCTGGTCCACATAGCCTCTACTGCTTCTGAAACCACACTGCTCTTCCCCAATCTGATGCCCTGTACGTGCCTTCACCCTCTCAATCAATACCCTCCCATGTAATTTCCCAGAAATACTCAACAAACTTATACCTCTGTAATTTGAGCACTTACTCATATCCCCTTTGCCTTTGTACAATGGCACTATGCAAGCATTCCGCCAGTGCTCAGGCACCTCACCCTGAATAATACATGCATTACATAACCTTACCAACCAGTCATAAATACAGTCATCCACTTTTTTAATGAATTCTACTGCAATACCATCCAAACCCGCTGCCTAGCCGGCTTTCATCCTCTCCAAAGCTTTTATAACCTCTTCTCCGTTTACCATATCATTTTCCGTAACTCTCCCACTTCGCACACCACCTCGACCAAAACACCGTATATATGCCACTCTATCATCAAACACATTCAACAAACCTTCAAATACTCACTCCATCTCCTTCTTACATCAGCAATACTTGTTATCAATTCCCCATTAGCCCCCTACCCTAATGTTCCCATTTGTTTTCTTGTCTTACGCACTTTATTTAGCGCCTTCGAAAACATTTTTTTATTCTCCCTTAAATCTAATGATACCTTCTCACCCCAACTCTCATTTCCCCTCTTTTTCACCTCCTGCACCATTCTCTTACCTCCGGCCGCTTTCTCTTATACAGCTCCCAGTCATTTGCATTATCTCCCTGCAAAAATCGTCCAAATGCATCTCTCTTCTCTTTCATTAATAATATGACTTCTTCATCCCATCACTCACAACCCTTTCTAATCTGCCCACTTCTCAGGCTTCTCACACCACAAGCATCTTTTGCACAAGCCATCACTGCTTCCCAAAATACATTCCATTCCTCCCCCACTCCCTTTACGTCCTTTCTTCTCACCTATTTCCATTCTGTACTTAGTCTATCCTGGTACTTCCTCACACAAGTCTCCTTCCCAAGCTCACTTACTCTCACCACTCTCTTCACCCCAACATTATCTTTTCTTTCCTGAAAACCTCTACAAATCTTCACCTACGCCTGCACAAGACAATGATCAGACATCCCTCCAGTTGCACCTCTCAGCACATTAACATCCAAAAATCTCTCTTTCGCACGAATATCAATTGACATGTAATATATATATATATATATATATATATATATATATATATATATATATATATATATATATATTTCGTCTGTTTCCTTGCACAACCTCGCAAACGCGGGAGACAGCGACAAAGCAAAAAAAAAAAAAAAAAAAATATGGCAGCGGATGGAACCATGGAAGCGGAAGTGAATCATAAGGTGGGGGAGGGGGCGAAAATCCTGGGAGTCTTGAAGAATGTGTGGAAGTCGAGAACATTATCTCAGAAAGCAAAAATGGCTATGTTTGAAGGAATAGTGTTTCCAACAATGTTGTATGGTTGCGAGGCGTGGGCTATGGATAGAGTTGTGCGCAGGAGGGTGGATGTGCTGGAAATGAGATATTTGAGGACAATATGTGGTGTGAGGTGGTTTGATCGAGTAAGTAATGTAAGGGTGAGAGAGATGTTTGGGAATAAAAAGAGTGTGGTTGAGAGAGCAGAAGAGGGTGTTTTGAAATGGTTTGGTGCAACCATGATAGCGGAAGTGAGTCATATGGTGGGGGAGCGAGGGAAGGTTCTGGAAGCGATGAAAAATGTGTGGAAGGAGAGATTGCTATCTCGGAAAGCATGGTTGTACGGAGAAGGGTGGATGTGTAGGAAATGAAATGTTTGAGGAGAATATGTAGAGTGAGGTGATTTTATCGAGTAAGTAATGCAAGGGTGAGAGAGATGGGTGAAAAAAGAATGTGGTTGAGAGAGCAGTAGAGGGTGTGTTGAAATGGTTTAGACATATGGAGAGAGTAAGTGGGGAAAGATTTACAATGAATTTGTATGTGTCAGACTTTGAGGGAACAAGGAGAAGCGGGAGACCAAAATAGAGGCTGAAGGATGGAGTGAGAAAGAATTTGAGCGATCGGAGCCTGAACATAGAGGAAGTTGAGAGGCGTGCAAGGAACTGAGGGAATTGGAAGTATGTGTTATACGAAGGTCGACGTTCTTTCAATTGACTAAACCATGGCATGTGAAACATCTGTGGCAAACCATGGAAAAGTCTACGGGGCCTGGATGTGGATAGGGAGCTGTGTTTTCGGCACATTACACGTGATAGCCAGAGACTGAGTGTGAACAAATGTGGCCCTTTTTGTCTTTTTCTGGGCTACCTTGCTGAAGTGGGGGTAGCGATGTTGTTTCCGGTGGGGCGAGGTAGCGACAGGAATTGATAAAGGCAAGCAAGTATGAATATGCGTTTTGTACATGTCTGTCTGTGTGTATGTATATGTTGATATGTATATGTTTGTGCATGTGTGTTTATGGGCGTTTATGTATGTATATGTGTATATAAGTGGATGGGTCATTCTCCGTCTGGTTCCTGGCGCTACCTCGCTGACGCTGGAAACAGTGCTTATGTATAATAAAATGAATAGATATACATACACATACACATACATATTTCGTCATGTACTTATTCATTTGTGTGTGTGGGTGTGTGTGTGTGTGTGTGTGTGTGTGTGTGTGTAGAACATCGAAGGGAATACCTTAATAAAGGCATTCTGTTGACAGTGCCGTCACTCCTAACATGAATGATAAAAAGATCGGATCCCACACTCAGATTTGGACCCCCATACTCAGCATCGGCCCTCAGAGAGAGAGAGAGAGAGAGAGAGAGAGAGAGAGAGAGAGAGAGAGAGAGAGAGAGAGAGAGAGAGAGAGAGAGAGAGAGAGAGAGAGAGAGAGAGAGAGAGAGAGAGAGAGTTATGAACGATAGACTAATATTTTTACTCTCAAGAGGGCAATCACCAATTTTTTATTTCAGTTTATTGTTTTCTCAGCAGCCAAATAAACTGAGAGAAGAGTCTGACACAGGCAACCTAAACTGAGGTATTATACTTGTGACGAGACTTGGAAGTCAGCCCCTCAACAGCAAATGCCGAGGAGTTTAGAGTCAGTACCTCAAAGTCGAATTCTGAAGAGGTTCAGAAGTCAGCCCATTAAAATCGAGTCCTGAAGAGTTTCAGAAGTTAATAGCTTAACGTCCAATGCTGAGGAGATTTAGAATTCCGTCCCTTAACGTCGAATGCTGAGGGTGTTTAAAATCATTATCTTAGCCTCTTGAGCACGATAGCATGATATTTTGTGTATGATAACTTGATCATCACACTCAGAAGTCTTATGATTATGCTGGAGGGTCGTGCCGTCGTGTTCAAGGTTCGTTGAGTGTAGCACTGCCCGGATCGTGTAACCGCTTTGACCTCCACGCCTTTTGCAAATAAACAGCAAAACTCATCTCCAAACACAAATCCTCCCCAAACAACAATATATGTTTTTTGCAATAAATATTACATCCAGTTCGATGAAGAACAAATCTAAGTATTCTTTTTTTCATCTCTTACATACTCTAGTTTCTGGTCATTCACTTGTGAGATGCAGTCGTTCAAAGAATTTGATTTGATTTACTCATTTCTAATTAAGATGTACACATTCATGATACAAACACATACACAAACACGTGTTAGCATATACAGAGGGCATAGATATGCAGGCTGTATTCATTAATACCACATAACTTTACCTACAGGTTATTGTATAAGAAGGATCTGCATATCTTTGATTTATAATAACTGGATCCTTTTCATGTACTAGATCACTGCGTACATAAGGTAATGTAAAACATTCCTAATATACATTGCCACTTTACAAATAATCAATTGTAACCACAGCTCCCTTTACATAACCAGGCCCCACAGAACTTTCCATAGTTTACCCCAAACGCTTCACACGCCCTGGTTCAATCCACTGACAGCACGTCAACCCCGGTATAACATATCGTTCCAATTCACTCTGTTCCTTGCACACCTTTCACCCTCCTGCATGGCCCCAATCACTCAAAATCCTTTTCACTCCATCTTTCGACCTACAATTTGGTCTCACACCTCTCCTCGTTCCCTCCGCCTCTGACATATATGCCCTCGTTGTCAATCTTTCCTCACTCATTCTCTCCATGTGACCAAACCATTTCAAAACACCCTCTTCTGCTCTCTCAACCACATTCTTTTTATTGCCACACATCTCTCTTACCCTATTATTGCTTACTCGATCAAACCACCTCACACCACATATTGTCCTCAAACATCTCATTTCCAGCACATCCACCCTCCTGCGCACAACTCTATCCATAGCCCATGCCTCGCAACCATACAACATTGTTGGAACTGCTATTTCTTCAAACATACCCATTTCTGCTTTCCGAGATAATGTTCTCGGCTTCCAAACATTCTTCAAGGCTCCCAGAGTTTTCGCCCCCTCCCCCACCCTATGATTCACTTCCGCTTCCATGGTTCCATCCGCTGCCAGATCCACTCCCAGATATCTAAAACACTTTACTTCCTCCAGTTTTTCTCCATTCAAACTTACCTCCCAATTGACTTGACCCTCAACCCTACTGTACCTAATAACCTTACTCTTATTCACATTTACTCTTAACCTTCTTCTTTCACACACTATACCAAACTCAGTCACCAGCTTCTGCAGTTTCTCACATGAATCAGCCACAAGCGCTGTATCATCAGCGAACAACAACTGACTCACTTCCCAAGCTCTCTCATCCACAACAGACTGCATACTTGCCCCTCTTTCCAGAACTCTTGCATTCATCTCCCTAACAACCCCATCGATAAACAAATTAAACAACCATGGAGACATCACATAACCATCCAAACCCGCTGTCTTACTGTAAGACAGCGGGTTTGGATGGTTTTGCAGCGGAATTTATTAAAAAAGAGGGTGACTGTGTTCGTGACTGGTTGGTAAGAATATAAAATGTATGTATGACTCATGGTGAGGTGCCTGACAATTGGTGGAATGGCTGCATAGTGCATTTGTACAAAGGGGATAAGAGTGATTGCTCAAATTACAGAGGTACAAGTTTGTTGAGTATTCCTGGCAAATTATAAGGGAGGGTATTGATTGAGAGAATGAATGCATGTACAGAGCATCAGATTGGAGAAGAGCAGTGTGGTTTCAGAAGTGGTAGAGGATGCGTGGATCAGGTGTTTGCTTTGAAGAATGTATGTGAGAAATATTTAGAAATGCAAATGGATTTGTATGTAGCATTTATGGATCTGGAGAAGGTATATGATAGCGTTAATAGAAATGCTCTGCGGAAGGTATTAAGAAGATATGGTGTGGGAGGCAAGTTGCTAGAAGCAGTGAAATGTTTTTATCAAGGATGCAAGGCATGTGTATGAGTAGGAAGCGAGGAAAGTGATTGGTTCTCAGTGAATGTAGATTTGCGGCAGCGGTGTATGATGTCTCCATGATTGTTTAATTTGTTTATTGATGTGGTTTTTAGGGAGGTGAATGCAAGAGTTTTGGAGATAGGTGCAAGAATGCAGTCTGTTGTGGATGAGAGAGCTTGAGAAGTGAGCCAGTTTTTGTTCGCTGATGATACAGCGCTGGTGACAGATTCGTGTGAGAAACTGCAGAAGCTGGTGAGTGAAGATATTGGAGTATATAGTATTTGAATAGTCATTTCCCTATTAGGGGCGATCATAGCCTAGCGGTAGCCCTCCCGCCTGTTACAGAGGGGTCCAGGGTGCAATCTTAGCTGTTGGAGGTTCGTAGGTTCTATGAAGGTGCGTGTTCATATGCATTTTGTTGTACAGTCTGGTTCGGTAAAATGCTATCTGCTGGCTGTGCGAGCCTGATGGGAAATAACCGGTGTACACCCCGTTGCTCACCAACATGGAGAGGATGAGTAAGGAAAGATTGACAAAGAGGATATATGTGTCAGAGGTGGAGGGAACGAGGAGAAGTGGAAAACCAAATTGGAGGTGGAAAGATGGAGTGAAAAAGATTTTGAGTGATGGGGGCCTGAACATGCAGGAGGGTTAAAGGCCTGCAAGGAATAGAGTGAATTAAAACGATGTGGTATACCGGGGTCGACGTGCTTTCAATGTATTGAACCAGGGCATATGAAGCGTCTGGGGTAAACCATGGAAATTTTGTGGGGCCTGGATGTGGAAAGGGAGATGTGGTTTCGGTGCATTATATATGACAGCTACAGACTGAGTGTGAACGAATGTGGCCTTTGTTGTCTTCTCCTATCACTGCCTCGCGCGAAAGAGGGGGGAAGGGGTTGTCATTTCATGTGTGACGGAGTGGCGACGGGAATGAATAAGGGCAGACAGTATGAATTATGTACATGTGTATATATGTATATGTGTGTGTGTATATATATGTATACGTTGAGATGTATAGGTATGCATATGTGCTGTGTGTGGACGTATATGTATATACATGGGTCTGTGGGTGGGTTGGGCCATTCTTTCGTCTGTTTCCCTGCGCTACCTTGCTAACGCGGGAGACAGCGAGAAAGTATGATAAACGAATATGAATAGCATTCAAAAAGTCATTTTCCTATTAGGGGCGATCCCGGGTTCGATCCTGCGTGCTTGAGGTTTGTATGTTCTATGAATGTGCGCGTTCATATGCACATGTATACACACACGCACACACACACACACACACACATATATATATATATATATATATATATATATATATATATATATATATATATATATATATATATATATATATATATATATATATATTTTTTTTTTTTTTTTTCATACTATTCGCCATTTCCCGCGTTTGCGAGGTAGCGTTAAGAACAGAGGACCGGGCCTTAGAGGAAATATCTTCACCTGGCCCCCTTCTCTGTTCCTTCGCTTGGAAAATTAAAAAAAATGAGAGGGGAGGATTTCCAGCCACCCGCTCCCTCCCCTTTTAGTCGCCTTCTACGACACGCAGGGAATACGTGGGAAGTATTCTTTCTCCCCTATCCCCAGGGATAATATATATATATATATATATATATATATATATATATATATATATATATATATATATATATATATATATATATATATATATATATATATATCTTTTTTTTCTTTCTTTCAAACTATTCGCCATTTCCCGCATTAGCGACGTAGCGTTAAGAACAGAGGACTGGGCCTTTGAGGGAATACCCTCACCTAGCCCAATTCTCTGTTCCTTCTTTTGAAAAAAAAAAAGAAAAAAAAAAAAAACGAGAGGGGAGGATTTCCAGCCCCCCGCTCCCTCACCTTTTAGTCGCCTTCTACGACACGCAGGGAATACGTGGGAAGTATTCTTAATCCCCTATCCCCAGGGATAATATATATATATATATATATATATATATATATATATATATATATATATATATATATATATATATATATATATATATCTTTCTTTCTTTCATACTATTCGCCATTTCCCACCTCAGCGAGGTAGCGTTAAGAACAGAGGACTGGGCCTCTGAGGAAACGTCCTCACCCAGCCCCCTTCTCTGTTCCTTTGGAAAACAAAAAAAAGTATTTCCCACGTATTCCCTGCGTGTCGTAGAAGGCGACTAAAAGGGAAGGGAGCGAGGGGCTGGAAATCTTCTCATCTCTCTTTTATATATATATATATATATATATATATATATATATATATATATATATATATATAGGGTAGAAGCGCTGGACAAGGAGATATCTGATTTTGTGAATTAAGTTATCGCAAAACAAACAGGGACGGAGTTAACAAGGAACTAGCCTGTTTAGTATTCTTGACTCATACTTGTCATTCGATATGTTGAGAATATTTTATCCTGCAATCAAGAATGTATATTATTACTAGAGCCACTCTATGGGGGAGGGATATCATACGTTGGCAACGCCACAGTGTTGATCGGTGCGTAGGGTTTAAAGCGAAGGGCCGACAGCCACCTACTGCCCCCCCCCCCCCCCCCCATCACGAGAGGAAAGCTGCCATTTATGGGTACCTATAGTATTGTTTAGTTAGTAAGATGCAAAGGATCATATTGTAAGAATAGTGTAAGGAATTAGCACGTAAGATATCCCGTGGCATGTATCATGAGAATAGCTGTAGGTTGATTATAGAATCAAATTGTATGGGACATGACCTCGTAAATAGCAGTTTCCATAAAGGTTTACTCCAAGTGCATAAATTTACTATTTACGGTGCTCAGTTAGGAATGTACAGTGATACAGTTTCAAATGATGTCACCACGAAATGTGTTAAGTGTGGGAAAGTGACAAAGTGAAGTAATCAACCAAGGAAACTGATATAATTGCCTTGGGAACCCATCGTGATTTCAAGTCACGCAGTAAACAGGCGAGACTCAGTGTCAGTTTAGTAACCTACCTCCTTGGAGACAGTTACTCAGCCCGGTGGCATAGCAGTCAACATCCACTATGAATTTCCTGCAAGCTACCACCTCGATTTGTTACAAAAGGTGTCTTTATACAGTGTGCATGGCTCGCCTACTGTGAGGGTAATGAGGCAATAATATGTCTGCAAGAGACACTGATAACTTTGATTCCAACATGGCAGCTTGTGGGGGGCCGAGCAACTGTTTGCCTCGAGCCGCTTGGTCGAGCCTGCTTGAATGTCACTGGCGAGAGCAGAATAGCTGTAAGAGTATTAAGGACGTGCTTTTGCATGATTGACCCAACGCCGTCGTAGAAAACACGAACACAGACAGACCTGACGTGGCAGACGAGAATCCATTGCTTGGCCACAGACACAATCACGCTGCAGTTCAGCTACTAAAAACCCAGCTAAAACTGTGTTATACACTCAACTGAACGTTCACCACCAGAGAACAAGAAGTCCCTTACAATTGTGAATTTGGATGTTTAATTTCTATTAGCATTTGTGTTGCGAGGCATGCCATATAATTTCTGATAGTGTGAGTAGCCTTAGATATTTAAGAAGTTATATTTGGATGCATGCCATATCGTTTCTGTTACTATGAGTAGCCTTAGATGTTTGATATAATAACGTCTGCGAACCCATGCATAATGATTGATTATGTTAGTAGTGTTGCAACCAGGTAGATATTAAGATTCCTGTTACTCCATGGTTACGCATATTTGATAGTCATGTTATGTGTAATCACGTCATTCTACATAGAAATTACATGTAAGAAGGTCCTTCGGTTTTCGTTAGCCTAGTTGGAAAACTAACGACTAGATAAAAGTGATTTAAATAAACAATGGCTACGAGCCCCAATGGTAATCTCATTTGAACATCAATTATCAAAAACATCTATAGTAAGTACTAATACTAATAACACTAATAACATGAACACAATAAGTATTAGTACAGTATCATTCTTTTTTTCTCCCTTTCTTTCGAAGCACTAAATAGAAATTATCGAGGATGTAAGGCATGTGTACGTGTAGGAAGAGAGGAAAGTGATTGGTTCTCAGTGAATGTAGGTTTGCGGCAGGGGTGTGTAATGTCTCCATGGTTGTTTTATTTGTTTATGGATGGGGTTGTTAGGGAGGTAAATGCAAGAGTTTTGGAAAGAGGGGCAAGTATGAAGTCTGTTGGGGATGAGAGAGCTTGGGAAGTGAGTCAGTTGATGTTCGCTGATGATACAGCGCTGGTGGCTGATTCATGTGAGAAACTGCAGAAGCTGGTGACTGAGTTTGGTAAAATGTGTGAAAGAAGAAAGTTAAGAGTAAATGTGAATAAGAGCAAGGTTATTAGGTACAGTAGGGTTAAAGGTCAAGTCAATTGGGAGGTGAGTTTGAATGGAGAAAAACTGGAGGAAGTAAAGTGTTTTATATATCTGGGAGTGGATCTGGCAGCGGATGGAACCATGGAAGCGAAAGTGGATCATAGGGTGGGGGAGGGGGCGAAAATTCTGGGAGCCTTGAAGAATGTGTGGAAGTCGAGAACAGTATCTCGGAAAGCAAAAATGTGTATGTTTGAAGGAATAGTGGTTCCAACAATGTTGTATGGTTGCTAGGCGTGGGCTATGGATAGAGTTGTGTGCATGAGGATGGATGTGCTGGAAATGAGATGTTTGAGGACAATGTGTGGTGTGAGGTGGTTTGATCGAGTAAGTAACGTAAGGGTAAGAGAGATGTGTGGAAATAAAAAGAGCGTGGTTGAGAGAGCAGAAGAGGGTGTTTTGAAATGGTTTGGGCACATGGAGAGAATGAATGAGGAAAGATTGACCAAGAGGATATATGTGTCGGACGTAGAGGGAACGAGGAGAAGAGGGAGACCAAATTGGAGGTGGAAAGATGGAGTGAAAAAGATTTTGTGTGATCGGGGCCTGAACATGCAGGAGGGTGAAAGGAGGGCAAGGAATAGAGTGAATTGGAGCGATGTGGTATACCGGGGTTGACGTGCTGTCAGTGGATTGAATCAGGGCAGGTGAAGCGTCTGGGGTAAACCATGGAAAGCTGTGTAGGTATGTATATTTGCGTGTTAGTTGGCGGCGGAAACTCGTCGTATGTATATACATGTGTATGGGGGTGGTTGGCCCATTTCTCTTTTCG